>NW_018242894.1:0-4173 GCF_001263595.1 Phalaenopsis equestris
GCGCCGTCGGCGGACTTCTAGAATATTTAATTCTGAACTCTAGGGAAAAACTCACCGTCGGTGTCGTTGTGCTTGCCGTCGGCGCACTAGTTCAAATCTTCATATTTTAGTCCTTTTCGCTCCAAATTCACTCCTTTTTGCATCTTTTTGCTCCAATGACCGTAATTCAACATACTTACAACAAAACATCAAAAATACCCTTCTTTAAAGTTCAATATCATCAATATTAGTATACAATAGGTATAAAAATTTCAACATATTTTTCTTTGGTCAGATACCACAGGAAAGGAAGAAAGAGGGAATATTAGCTACAAAGCTAGAAATGCTACAACAAAAGGACTTACACTCCGTCTAAGTCAAGAAGCCTTCTAATGACTAAGGCACACTAGACAACCTCTTACACAAAAAAGGTAAGTTATGCCGGTCGAGTTGAAGAAGCACGAGGGCTTTTCCTTGGAGCATGCAAATATGATCCAATTGTCTATCATAATCGTAAGAGTGGAGGCCCTAATAATTATGAATTGGTCTAAGCCCATGCAATGCAATCTATTTTAAAACTACCTAAAGGCCATGCATGAAAGTAAAAGTTCAAATTTTAAATTAATGAATATTTAAATGCTTAATTTTACCTATCTTGAATGTTTTATTTAGGATTTTAGAGAAATTTTAGGATTTTAAGTCATAAAAACCTTATATTTTGTTTGTGATTTCCAGACAAACCACAAAACTAAATAATTAAGTAATTCAATTATTCAAGCATGTAATAGGGCATGAAATAAGCCAAATAAAAAAATATAAAAGGCTAATGCCACTAGGTCGGTAACATATCCCTGAAAAGAAAAGGCTGCTGGACTCTAGAAATATATGTCCAATCTTAATTCTATACATTAGTATCAAATGTAGAATTAAGACATGAGATTTGACGATCTGCTCGTAGTCCTCACCACGTGGTTCCTACGCCAGCACGCCAAAAAACTCATGTCTGTATCTTATTTCTTCAATAGGAATCTACTAGGAGTCTAAAGGATAAATAAGAAAAATGTAGAAAGAATCAAACTACACTAAAAAAATGTTAGCTTGAAAAGCCATGCAATGTATAATGACTCGTGCCTAGTGGGGGAGCTAAGAAGCATTTGCAAGTAGAGGGTTAATAGAAATCATGGCATGCACCCCCAATTTATGGTACCTATATGTGTGCACAAAAATGTATAAATCAGTAAAAAAGAAGGCCTTAACACACTACTATACATATAAAGAATGCAGTCACATCAAAAGAACAAAACAAGAACAATGCTTTACTAAAGAAACCAAAAAAGCAAAGAGCAATAGCCAGACATGAAAAGACTTTCAATTATCCTAGATCCTAGCCTAACACACCATCCAATGAAAAGCATCCCAACCAACATCATAGTACATAGAGTAAGTCTCTAATTTTTGTATGACTTTGATGTGGTCACCACACCAGCCCATTCTTATAGATCCAAGAGATCTAAATCACGTCATGGAAAGGGGTGATATTTTAAAATAACCAGCCTTAGAAATTGCCTAACTTATACTGTTTAAAATTATGATAGATGATAAATAAATGGTCAAAAAATCCATTTTTATGCTTTTAAAACAAAAAACCATAGAATGTGGGTCTGTGACGCATATGATGCACTTTAGAGCCCTTGGATCCTTAGCACAATCATATTATTTGTTGCTTATGATATTAAAACTTACATTGCTCATTGAGGAATGAAGTGCAATTACACATGCCTAGGGACATCGAGTGCCATGCAACTAAGAGGCACAAGCTACAAATGAGTTTGAATTGAGTAAAAGTTTTCCTATAGAAATGATTCACACCTTACTCAAGAGGCACTCACTGAGCATACATGCAAATATGCAAGGTATGCAACAAGCAGTGAAGGTTAGTTAAGTCATGGAGGTAGTCACATTAAGGAATGGGCATGCCATGAAGGCAACGGCTTGAAGGTTGGACATCTTCCTTTGCAACTTACTTTGCATGTCTTATTGCATTTTACATTGAGGAATGGGCATGCCAAATGCATGAAAATGTGTGTTTCCATTCATCTTACATTGAGTGTTCTTATCACTTGCATGATTTATTTTTGTCGCCTCTCGAGCAAGGTGTAACTCCTTCTTGAGGTTGAATGTAATCGATTCACCCATCTTTTGTATGTCATATGAGTGTGGCATTCTTATTTTTTTTTACTTTCATGATGTTTAGTCTATCTTTTGTTCTATGTTGTGATCATCCATACTCCAATTAAATGATCACAACATGTTGGGTCATTGCATGTTGCATGTGCATAACCCATGTCTTAATAGCAAATCATACTCATTAGATCAGTGACCCGTTGTTGATCACAATTCTTTAACGAACACTTTTAATAAGTTTATATTGGTGAGCAATGCAAGTCAATGCATTTGTGACTAGCATGTGTAGGATTTTGCTAAGGTTAAAAGGGATATACATATGTCACCTTGCATGTTATAGACTCACATTTAATAATTTATTATTTTTTTTATATTTATGCAATAAGTAAAGCTTGTCCATATGTGTGAATAACCCCTTTAAAGCTTCATTAGGGTGATATACATTAGATTTCTAAGATCTTTAGGATGGGACCGGTGTCAGCGACCCCATCAAAGTTATACACTTAGACTTTCCCCATTCTTCACACACACATAAATGGATGTGAACAGGACTCCTTGCTATAGATGCTTTCTAGACTAGGACTAAGGTATAGTAAAGGTTTTACTTATCTAACTATTATTCCTTATTTTTTGCCCTAGTTAAGCATTTATGTGTTGTCATTGTGTGTTTATTGTGTGTGAGAAAATGCACTAGTATACTTAGGGACGATCTTCTTATAAGAAGCCATTATCTAAGATAAAAAAGGGGCATTAATAATTTAAGCTAACACTTTTTTTAAGTGTCTCTATGCTCTACTACCTCCATTCATGGATCATTATATGTTGCATGTAAATAACCCATGTTAACCCCTCTATTTTGTATATCAAGCCTTTTATTTAGACTTTATCATGTAATTGTTTAATTAGAGTCCATAGAATTTTTTATCAGGAATAAGGCACGGTTGCGGGTTCCGAGGCATTTAACACATTGGATAAGACATGTATATGTAGAGCCTCGCCGTCTTTTTCTTTTCTAGAATATTATGTCAACCCTGTGACACCAACATAAGCATATTAATTTATTCATATGGCTTATATATTTTCATGTTGTGTGTTGAATTGTTTCCACTTTCTTATTTGTTGGTTTATCTTGGAATCTTGGAAAAATGCAACCAGGTTGTTTAAGGACCTAAAACGTCTCTTTTCAAAATTTAATAGTAAAATATTAAGATAAGAAAAATTGAAAGTCCCAACTATGAATCTATCATGGGATGAATGGAAAGCTGAAAATCCCAACTATGAATCTAACATGGAAGGTATTCTATAATTGCTGGTCAGATTGGAGGGGAATCAATCCTCAAGACATCCCCAACCTTGTGGCTTGGTTTGTTTGGATGGCTAGAAACTATTTGAAGTATGAAGCTGCTCCATTAGAGCCAATGAAGGTGGGTCTAAACTGTATTGCCTTTATACAAAAACTGATTAAATTTAAAAATTTAGAAGCTGTATTGGAGCTGAGCCCATCTTTTAATCCTTCCATTACCAAAGTTTTAAAAATCTGCTGGTCTCTTCCAAAGTATGGATGGATAAAAGTTAACACTGATGGTATAATTCCCATATATACCTCCAAATTCAGAATCATGAAATTTTTGGATAATTTCTTGAATTTTTCTATAAGGCACACATCGTCTCATTACTAAATCCTTGCATTATTTATACAAATAAGGCCTTTTTGGGCCCTCACCTTAGCTAGATCTTGCTACTTCAACTAGCTATGGGCTGAATCTAACTCTTTCATACTTATTAACAATATCAAGGGCTTATATGACACTCAATGGAACTTAATCAGCTGGATTTATGGAATTCATCAATTGCTGAAGAACTACCCTATAAAGTTCTCCCATATCCACAGAGAAGGAAATAAACCCTCCAATTGGCTGGCTAGAAGGGGTCTCTATACTGAAGAATCTATGGTGAGCAGAAGGATACCCTCCCTTTGGATTTCCTTTTATCCAGTGATTTGTTGCCTCT
>NW_018242895.1:0-548 GCF_001263595.1 Phalaenopsis equestris
GCATTATCCATCCAACAAATTCTTTTACCAACATAACCCATAAAACAAACCCATAACTCCCAACAAATTATTTTCCATACTCAAACGTAATACAGAAGGCAGCAGTTGCCCTGAAAGAAGGGTCATCCAAGCTGCTTCAAATAGATGCACCATCCATCCGATTTCAATATCCAAACAACAAAATTAACATTAAAATTGCAGAATTAAAAACAGCTGTACAAATTGCCCCTGCTGTGATAATGTAATATCAACAAAATTTTGATAACAACAATGATTTTAGATCCGCCCCTCACAACTAGAAATGCCTGCTCAAAAACACTGAATTTAATTTTATAAATGGAGGCTTTTGTTATGCTTCCCCTCAACAGAAACTAATTTTACAAATGGAGTCTAATATCAACAAGATTCATACAAGTGCAGCAATTACCAAATTTTCCAGATGGTGCAACTATTACACAAGTAAAGTACTCTAATCTCAAATGCTCTGCCATATGAAATGTGAACCTATTAACCCACATAAAGCCACATAAAGAAATATAAGGAAAGAG
>NW_018242895.1:558-4453 GCF_001263595.1 Phalaenopsis equestris
AAGAAATATAATGAAAGAGTGATGGATAGCAATAGTTACCTGCTCTATCCTTAAAGTCGAACAAGTTGAATAATCAAGTTGTTTCAGTGACAGCCCGACCAATTCCTGATTGAAAATAAACTGCAAACTCTACTCTTTTCAGTGACAACCCGACCAATTCCTCAGGAAAAATATCTACAAAATCATTCACTATAGGAATAGCTATTATGTCCATAATTGCATCTCTAACTACTTCTAATTTAAAAGTTGTTTCACAAGCTCTCACGAATAAAGGTTGCTAATAAAAACAACAATATCCAAACATATTTGGTCCTTAAAGCCATCTCTACTGCAGTATTTGGTCCTTAAATCCATATAGTAGCATTCGGTCCTTAAATCCATATATCCAAACATATTCGCATTTACTCGGGAACCCAGTAATGAATTTATTTATAGCAATGTATAGGAACCAGTAATGAATTGGCTAACATATCGCCAATCCTCTTTCTGTAAGCATTACCAACTATTTTCAACAGTAACCAAAAAGGAGTAGTGAAGTTGGGTACATTTCCAGGCACCGCAGTAAGTAAAGGGGCTGTCACATATCGACAGCCCAATCTCAGCATTACCATATGTATGCTGAGAGCATAAATGCCATGAAGGCATCTAAAATATAATTTCATCCAAAGAAAGGAATTTCAGCTGAAGTATACTGCCTAGCAATCAATTAACCCATTTCAACATAAAGCCATTTCGGCATTATTGCCACAAAAACCAACTCCCAACCAAAGCATTACAACCAAAAAACAGAAAGCATCCAACAAAGTATGCAATAACATACAAAAATAATATGCTATAACATAAAGATAGTATGTAAATGTCTGTTTAGTTAACCTTATAGAAGCAAAATGTCTCTCACATGACCCTCATATAAGCAAGCATTGGTAAATGTTTAGCCAAACTTTAAAATACAGTACTTAACATGTGTGACTAATGTCGTCAGCAATTCACTCTCTCAAATCTGCCATTTCAGATGCCCCTTCCCCATCTCTGGTGTTTGTTTCACCTGAATCCATGTGAAGTTGTGGAATGGTGCGGCCCACATGGTATTCAAATGTTTCGGGAGGAATTTGAAGTAAATCCGCATCAACCACGACAAATTCTACATCAGTTCTTAAATGATGCCTTCTAATAAAGTTGTGTAGTGCCATGGTGGCCACCACTATCTAGACCTGCTTCGGAAATGGATAAGTGGGCATATCACACAGTATAACCCATTTCTCCTTCCACACTCTGAATGATCGTTCGATTACGCCTCGCAACGAAGAGTGTCTTTTATTAAATAATTCTTTCTTATCACGTGCTACATCGCTTGACCTTTCGAAATCTAGGATATGATAATTTGTATCTGGGTACGGCTTAAAAAGTTCTCTTTGTAAGGGATATCTGGCGTCGATCAAGTAGTATTTACCTGTTGCGTGATGTTTGTTATAAACAGAATTACATAACAAACTCTACTTCTCAAATATACGTACCTGAATGAGGGTAAAAGAACTCATATGATCGGTTTCTAGTAGCAACTTGAAAACACGACTATCGTGTGCGCTACCTTCCTATCCAGACCTCACGAAGGTAAAATACATATTGAAATCACACACGACCATGACATTTTGTGTTGGGGACCCACACCATCCGATGTAAGCGACCTTCTCTGCAGGAGATAGTCGTGTATTGACATATGTTCCGTCAATCGCTGTGTTTCGTCAATCGCTCCAATACAATCTTGTTGTTCAAAAAGTAGCCCTAAACCGTTTAAAATCAATCATTGGTTTTCTTCAAAATGAAAATTATGTTGAGAAAGTACCTTGAAGAAGGGCATGTCGTTTGCAATTTGTGTGGGAATGGTCTGAAACGTTGGGTCCTCAGGCTTGACTATCTTGTATGCCAGACTAGCGCATTTAAACTCACGGAAAAATATCTACTAATGGTTTCCGAAGAATGTTGGAATCGCTTCATAGCTCTTCTAATGAATTCATTTTTAGATAAGATATACAGAGATGAGCCGTGTAATCCATGAAGGTCCCGAAGTTCATTAAGCAAGTCCAGAAATATCTCCTTCGTGATATGAAATATATTTGCAAACCTTGTTGGGTCTTCCCGTAATAACTCCCCGACCCATCGATCTTCAATCTGACTCGATGTCATACAGGGAGTTCGGTCAACGTATGTATGATAGTAGTAATATAGCAAGATGAGGGCGAGAGCGACTTTGCGGTTGTGGTTTAGTTGTTCTTCATTCATTCTACAAAATGTGTTAAATGATATTTTTTTAAACATTTTAAGCATTAACTTGAAGTAATTGGAAAGAGACTATAGTAAGAGAAAAAAACCAAATGATAAACATAAAATATAATGGAACAAACAATCACAAAAAGTTAAAAGAAGACATAGCAGTCAGGAGTCCATCACATCAATATTACAATTACTGGTTCTAAAATAAAACCCAATATCACTCCTAATCAATCTTTCATAAAAGATCGCAAGTAAGAAAGTTGAAATTCTGGGTCTAAATTCACAAAGATTTGGCTACGAGTGGATTTCCCTAGCAACTTCACATATTTTAAATACATGGGCTCATCTCCTTAACACCTTTGGTGTTGATGTTGGTGTTGGTGTTGGTGTTGGTGGTGCATGCTTCGCTTTGCAGGATTAAGTAATGATTTTATGGAACCTCTGACAAATGCAGCTCCAACTTTCTTTTTATCTGCTCTAGGGCGTGTTGTCCCACTGGTCGATTGAACATCAGTATGCAGTTGGCTGGACCCTCTCCAGACTCACCTATGTGCTCGGTTTCCATGTCCTGTGTTAAACCAACATAGCTCTGATCAGTTGGGGTGAATGCATGAGTTCCTGTAGCAATAACTCCTATAAACATGCCATCCAACTTTTCCTCTAATACAAGATCAATGCCACTAAGCTTGAATTTTTTGGCTATCGGCACTGCCTGTAATAGAAAATATAAAGTATTAGTCAAAATCTTTACAAAGATGCAATCAATGCAAACAACAAATTTAGGTATGTATTTACCTCCAACTTCTCAGCCCGCCATTCATCCGGTGCATCTATTGTTCGCTTAAGTGAATCTCAACCCAATCCTGTTGATCCTCTTTTGAGTTCTTTCTAAATTTTTCAATCTTTTTTTAATTGATCCTGCTTATTTTTAGTTTCATTCGATCGTAATCCCTTCCGGTCAGTTCCTTTAATTTATTCGTTAGATTTTGCTAATTTTTTTTATTTAAATAAGTGATCAACCTATTACCCAACTCGATTTCCCTTACACAGAGATCACAAAATGTCAGGGAGGTCTATTTATCCCACATGGTCGATGATCCAGATTCTTTAGATTTACTCATTTTGACTGTAAGATAAACGAGCTAGCATGAAATTAACGGCATGCAAGAGAAAAATCGTATATATAATCAAATTTTAAATTAGCTTTCAAACTTGTGTAATTCTCTAAACTGAACAAAATAAATACGCATAAACAAAATTTGCAAAAAAATTCAACCATTTGGGTATGGTCTTGATTGAATTCTAATTTAAAATATATTCTCATATTCAAAATTACATATTTACCAATTTCCAAATGAGCCATTTGAACACAAATGTGGCATGGAAAGCATATTAAAATGACATAATAACAGGAATGAACTATCGATTCATGTCGTTCTCTAATGTGATCCATGCGAGTATGAGGAGAGCATATAGTTGTTGCCATACGAGAGTCAAATAGATCTTGCATAATTACATACTACATACAGGGTTGGCAAAGACTGCATATAGATCTTGCATATGTTTCTCCTAAGTAAGCAAATGTTTCTCTAAAATAAGCATATAGATCTTGCATATGTTTCTC
>NW_018242895.1:4470-7759 GCF_001263595.1 Phalaenopsis equestris
TTAGCCACCAAACACTTCCAGATTCACCGCAAAGAATACATGGATCATCTAAAATCAAGAAGGCTTTCGGCAAAATGGGGGAGAGGAGGGAGGAGCAGAGCGAGGAGAAGAGAATCCTTACATGCAGAGCGACTTCAGAGGGAGGATCGACGCAAAGAGTTTGAAGAAAGGTTAGGGATCAGACTTTTTGCGAGGGTTGCTCCGTAAATGCTTTGAGCTCGGACGCGGATCTCGGGGATATACTCACGGTCCACGTGTAATACAAAATAGGGAACACCGTTTTCTGAAACGCTACTGAAATGCGAGAAACAAACGTTAAGGCGGTGTTTTGAAAACGCCGCCGCACTTTTAAGCTGCTCCAAACGGGCCCTTACTCCAATTATTCTTTAGATCATCTACTTTCTTTATTATCATCTGTGTCAGAAAAATTGTCAATCTCAAAGATTAATTTTTTATACCTTGAAACCACTAGAAAGACGATTACTTTGAGATGTCGTTGTTGTCCCATAGTCGCACTCACTGTGAGCCATAATCACTTCATAGGCAGAAGATGCGTTGCAGGTGATCCCATCTACACTGGGAGATTCCCGTCTCGGTAAGCAGCGATTATGCCGTTGCCTCTGAGTTACACGCCATGATCCAGATAACGACTATATCGCATGTGAGGAGAAGAAAATGTCGATTTATCAGCACTCGATAAGTCACCTCCCCATTTTTGCCTTTCCAAATAGCTCTGATCGCGACTATATCACGTAAACGACACAGTAGAAATAGAATAATGGAAGTTTTGGGTCTCTGTACACCAATTCACAGCCTTTACGCACTAGGTTTCGCCAGATTTGCTTTAGCTTTGCCGAGCAGATCAATCCTCTACTCTGTTAATCTGATCCTTAGAATATTGAACTCTAATACCAATTTGATATAATCCGACATCAAAAACAAAACACATTTCCAAAAAAATTAGGGCAAACATAAATTTTATTGAAATAATCTGAACAACTCAACAAGAATAGAAAGATGAACACCTACAATTTGAGAGGTAGGAAATCTCTTCCAAACCCTAGACCTAAGACTCGCAACTTAATCTTATACATAGGCCTAATCTTAGACATAACAAGCTTATTTATACTCATTAAAAATAATAATAAAAGATTAAATTGCCCTTATGCGTATAAAAGACAAATTTGCCATTAGGGTAGACACCCCCTTAACATCCTCTTCCGTCTCTACTGCCTCACGCACCCTGTACATCACACCTTCCTGTGCTACTATCTTGTTCGACCTTCATGCACCAAGCAGAAATTAAAGACTCACTTGTATAAACAGTCCAAAAACCCTCTTGATAACTATTTCAAATCAAAAATTAATGTTAGTCAACTAATCTAAAACCAATAAAAAATTAACTTAATTAATTCAAATCTAAATTAAACTAAATCTAAATCTAAATCTAAATGAAGATGGTGCGCAATAAGAGGAAGATGGGAGTTTTGAAGATAATTTTATGCAGCGATTATTGCCTTCCCAGCAGCCCTAGTTGTGACAGCATTAGACATGACCAGTGCGAGAGGGTTTTGGACTGTTCGTGCGAGGCGGAGAGGGGTTTGGCTTCGGGATCAAGAGGATTGAGAAATAGTTTACCAACAGTGCAGAAATCAAAGACTCACTCGTATGATAGTGTATCTACATTTTATGTTGTTTAAAATGTAGGGAAACCTCCAAGGTGTTGACTTTCCTCAATGCGGTTTGAGAAATAGTTTAACAATAGATTCTCCTCAATATTGTGTGAGGAAAATGGGTAGACAACAACTCTCCTTAATATGGTGTGAGGAGAGGCCCATGACAATTTTTCTCAATATAGGGTGAGAAGAGGTTAGACGTTTCTCCTTGAATGTAATGTGAGTAGTGTTGTAATCGAGTCGATTATATCATACTTAGGACTTGGCTTTGTAGAATTATAAGTTGTTCATGTTCGGTTTGAGTTTGTATCGAACTTTCATATATTATTTAAACTTGCCTTGTTTAAATTTTTCAATGTTTGGACTTGATTTGTTTATAACAAGTGAACGAGTATTCAAACGAGCTAAATATTCAAAAGAGTATCTTGATTTTCATACAAAAAAATTCAATAAATAATTTTGTAAATTTAATTAAAGCTATTAATTTATTGTTTTTAAACTTTAAAACCCTATAGTATCTTAAATGTTGTTGTTCCTCCATTTTACACTAAATTCCTCGCTCGATGTGCAGTATAATAATTTGTGTAACATTAAAGCTTGCTTTAACCTAAATCCTACAAAACAACTAGAATTGACAAATTTAAAACTTACAGAAATTTAATATCAAATATTTAAATATCATATATGATATGAACTATCATCGAGCTATCAACAATAAGTTAATATTCTACTTCATTAAATTTTCCCTAAATAATATATCTTATATAATACAAACTATCATCGAACTTAATATTGAATGTTTAACAAGTTACTTGTTGAATAACAAACGAGTTTGAACTTGAACATAAATGAGCAAGTTTAACTATGTTCCTGTTTAGTTCATTTAAGCTTCGAGCTTTTAAAAATTTTTCAAATTGTTTATTTACTAATTTGAACGAACATGATCGTGTCTTAATCGGGTCGAGTTCGAGTTGTTCATCGAGTGCATTGGTTCATCTACAACCCTAAATGTGTGAAGAATCAAATGCTAGAGAAATAAACTAATCTTCTCAAAATGGTAAAAGAGAAACAAAGAAGATAGAAGGAATGTGTCTTATAGTTTAATCTCCTGAACTCAATCAAGCCTGTATTTCTTCTTTATATGATGAAAAAAAAGGTGTCAAAAATTGGACTTACACCTGTCTGAGTTAGTAATACCAGCTAACCATCCAATCGAGTGCGTAAATACGAATAGTCCACCAGATGGGGGAATGCAAAGATATACTTCTTCAACTTACTAGATGGAACCGACTAAATGTAGTGTTAGTGTGTCCAAGTTATCTATCATAGAAAAAAAGAGAATTTTATACTCTATGTGAGCTCTTACAGATCATGAAATTTAAGGCGTTAAGCAAAAGGGGGTTAGAGACTGACAAAAATGGGACTTAAATCCTGTTTGTGTTAAGAATGCCAGCTAACCATCTAGCCGGGTGTGTATATAATAAGGATTGACTAGATGGAGGAATGCCAAATATAGGAAAAGATATTACGTCCGGAGTCCGGATGCAGAGCTGTGTCCGGAAAACGGACGTGATACAGCGGGGCGGGAGCTCGGACCTCCTATGTATCACGCC
>NW_018242896.1:0-1152 GCF_001263595.1 Phalaenopsis equestris
AGGCTTTGTTATTGTTGTTGTTGTTGTTGTTGTTTAACAAGAACCATGAAATTTCTCTGAATTATTCTAATTTTCCAGATAAGATAGTATCCTGTTTGCATTACGACTAAGGGTTATAAATTGAAACATTTTTTTTTTTTGCATTTCAGATATCACAGCCGAGTGATTACAATCCACTGGATCTGTTCTCGGGATCTATAGAGCAGATAAACAAAGCCTTTGCTGCACTCTTCACAACTCCTTCAAATAACTTCCGAATTTTTCTGAATGGCACTCTCATATTTGGAGACATGGAGGGAGCAGATAGCAATAGAAAAATTGGTGAGATTGGCTCTAGCATTGAAGACCAACTTAAGATACTCATAAATGGAGAATATGGCCTAAGATTAGCTAGCTTCATTGAACTTGTCTCTGAGGCAATTTTCAGATCAGGAGTACTGGACCGACTTCTAGCTGTTCAAAAGCTTGATTTATTTGACATAGAAGGAACCATTCATGTATATTACAATATTATTTCCGAGCCTTGCATGGTATGCAAAAATCTTGGGGACTCTGAATTGCTGCAGAAGTATTCTTGTTTGCATGCTCTATCTTTAGAAGAAAGCGTGAAAATTGTAAGGAATTTTCTAATAGCTGCCACTGCAAAGGACTGTAGTTTAATGATTAGCTTTCGACCTCATGAAGGAAGCGGCTCCTCGTATGACTTTATTCGTCTCGAGTCATCCAAGCAGACCTTCGATTACAAGGTATGTTTCTCCTCCATTTTTTGGAAAAAGCATCCTATATTAAAAAGAATTTGTTGGCTGATATAATTTGTATTTGTTTTATTTTTCATTTTTAAAAATAAATCAACTTGTTTTTAAAAAACAATCAAAACATTTAAAAGAAGTTTTTAGTGTTTTTAAAATAACTATCTCAATCAAATTTATTTTAATTTAAATAAAAATAAATAAATAAAAAATCCTTGATGACCTCTATGTACTCTTAGTTACAGCTAAAGTTTTGAAGTAAAGTCTTAACGATGAATCAGTATGATATGTGCTCATATCAATGCCTAGATATGGAACTATATATTGGGCTAACAGATCTTTCAATTCTTGAAGGGATCGACTAAGTCCTTATCTTTTTGCTTTAGCTATAGATGCTCTTACT
>NW_018242897.1:0-836 GCF_001263595.1 Phalaenopsis equestris
TTATGCATTTACTGTTTTCTTTCACCTACAAGTTTTTTTTGTACTACATGTTTTACTTATATTCAAAAATTTAAGCTTGGGAAAAAAGAAAATTTTCCTTAAAAGAAGTGAACTAAACTTTATTTGTCCTCAATTAACTATACATTTAAAAATTAATTTAACATGACCATGGATATTAGAGTTTAACTTTAAATAACTATATTTTTGTTTGTAAATATTATGGTAAATTTAAGAAAAAATCTTTTATAATGAATGTCAATCTTGAGTTAAGATATTTAGTATGAAAGAATAAGACTATGTTTTTCTATTTAAATTAAAGGAAATTGTATTTACCAAGTATTAAGAATCTTAGAGTTTCATGTAAGAAGGAAAGAATGAGACTTTATGAAAAATCTTCAAAGGTAGTATGAATTTATAATGTGAAGGAAAGTAAGAAGTTTTGACTTTAAGAAGAGGATGGTGAAGTTCAAAATTATTAAAGCCTATCTAGATATAGTAATCCTCACATGAAAAAGAAAAGCAAAAAAGGACTGAAAAAGATCCTAATGAAAAGAAAAGAAAAAAAAAGAAAAAAAAGAAAAGAAAAAAGAAAAAGAAAAAAAAATTGTGAGGAGATGCCTAATCAAAAATTGGCTTCGCTTGAATTAACTTGAGGAAAAAAGCTTTATTACATTTTCTAAACTTGTATCTGAGTATTAGCATCCTTACTAAAAAAGTTTACATGAAATTCTTTTTCATATGGATGTTCTAAGTGTCTTTAATATGATAAATTAAAATTCTTCTTGAAATGAATGGAAAGACCTCTTAAACTTGATTACTAGATGTTCTTATACTTT
>NW_018242898.1:0-6093 GCF_001263595.1 Phalaenopsis equestris
TCTCCAACTCATTTAGTTTCTTAAATACATAAGATTTTTATATTTCTATGAATTATAATATCAACTACTTCCATTAAAGTATCTGTGAAGGTGCCTACATTCCAAGATCATAGATTCTATCCTAATATTAGTTTCACAGACTAACTTTTTTACCTACATCTATCTATAATTTGAGAACTTTTGCTTATTTGACTCTACACATACATAGACACCGATGTAACTGCCCCTGCACACTTTTCACTGTATTTAGGTCATACAGTGCGTCGTTCCAGCGGACGCCCTAGCATTTACACAATGATCAAAAGAATTCATGCATGATTTTTTGACAAATTTTACGTTGGATGTCGACTAACTAACGCAACCCTCCACTTTTCACATCCAGGGCTTGGGACCCAACAATGGCAGTGTTAATACCTTCACAAATATTATGGTGAAATCAATGTTCACTTGATAGCAAATTCCCTGTTCATGGTAAACTATACCTTCACGCATAACAAAACTTTGAAATCTGGAATCAGATAGCCTCATGATAAAATAGAAATTCATTGGTCACACACACCCACACACACCCACACACACCCACACACACCCCATTAAGAAATGTCAGCCATTTAGATAGAAGTAGGCATTTCCTTGATGGAAAATTATCTTTTAGAAAATATATTCAAGAGGTAAGCTCCAATTCATGGAGGGTCAATTTACATGTCCTTAATTAATGTCGGTCCAACAAAATAAGAATCATACGCATCAAGTACTATTCTTGCTGCAAAATTTTCAAAATACTTGAAATAAATCTGGCAAACACCATTTTAACTTTTCATGGAGTGCATCAATCAGCTAGCCCAAAGAGATTACACATTGGACTGGCCACCAATCTGAATCTCAACCGACATAGATTTCCTTATAAAAGAGGGAGGATTTATATGATAAAAAAAGTCGTATAATTTCTGTCAATTTGAAGCATGATTTTGCGTGAAATAAAATGTGCGTAACCATTGACCATTTTAATAAAGCTTTGAGACTCTTACATATCAACAATCTCACTGACATTGTTTACGGACATTGTTTGGGGCTATAATTAAAGGAATAAGACGTAAGATAAAGAATTAGCGTTAACAAGTCATTAGTTGTTCACTTCCAAGGGCGAAATAAAAGTTGTCCCATAAACACACAGAAGTATATGAACATTAATTAAAACAGATAATAGATATAACAATAAAACCTCCCTAGTTTGATATCACTGGTAAAAACTTTCTTTGTTAGATATATTTTTCATACGCGCGAAGTTTCTCGGAGAGCAAATTCTATACAATCAAAAAACATAAAACCTATTTGGCTCTTAAATTTCCTAGTTCACATCCACTAAATAGTAAAATCTATTATTAACTAGAGAAACTGCTTAACAAAACTACACGAGTAACAAAAGCGGAAAAGCTAATGGGGAGCATGTCTTCAATTCCATACATAGCTTCCTAATCAGACTTGCACGAGTAAAAAAAAAAAAACTGCAATAAATAAACCTTCTATAATTATAATTCATTCTATAAAGTCATTATAAAGAGTAATGAACTATAGATTCAGAAAATTTTCTAGAAAATCAATTTGATTTCATAGAATATTTATATTAGAAGCCACTTTTTGTTAAGATAATTAATGAAAAATTTCTAGAGCACAGAAAAGATCCCCATAATTAGGGGGTATATATAATGAGCATAGAAATACACCCCTTAAATAATTTGGTAGTAATAATGGCAAAAACCGCACCACTTTAATGGTAGATAAATTTAGTGTCAAAGGATTATGAAAGCAATGGATAGGCCTAAAGTGCAATGAATATAAGTAGTTAAGAATAATTATAAAGAATAGGTATAACACTTAAAATAGCACTCAGCATAAACAAATGAAAAATAAAAGTGAAAAAGCGAACATAAATAGTTAGGACAAGCCTAGCAATGAAAAATTATGCAATAGCATTTCCTTGAAGACAATATGAAAACAATAAAAACTCAAAACGTCTGGCTATTAAATTATTAAGACATCAATCAAATTTTTTCTCATAAAATTTGTTATGGAAAATAATAAATTTAATGGTTGTATATTAAGAAGCTTGACTATAGAAAATCTAATAAATATTTTTCTATATTAGGTAACCTAATTAGAGGAGATCACTTTATGGGATAAAGGCTTGCTGTTGTAGTTGTAGGTAACCTAATTAGAGAAGATCTAGTTGCAATATCTTTCCTCTATTAGAGATATACCTAAACAATAGAGATTAGAGTGTATATAAATATGTAATATATGTTTTCAGTTGAGAAATAAGAGAGAATTGTTTTCCTTCATATGACATCAAAGCCAGATCCGACTAGTTGCCAATAGTCTGCTGCTCAATTCGACTTTGTTCCCCGCACGCAAGAGCGGCTTCGTCTGCAGCGTTTGAATCGTTCGTCTGTACGTCGAAGACGAACAATTCAAGGAACAGTGGGTATTTGTCGTGTGAGCATTGTTCTGCAGCCGACTTCAACATTCGTTTGTTTATTTGTATTCAGTGATCATCGAACTATTTGTCGAGTCGTTTGTCTCCGATGGCTCGGTATCGTTCACCACTGGCGTTTGTCTCATCCTTCGTCTCATCCACGTCGTTCCATCTTTCCCGGCTTGTCAATGCCATCTTTGGCATTAGTCTCGCCCGTCGGCTTGGCATCGTTTGTCTCCATCAAATCATACTATTGGTTTGTCGAACTGTATCAACACGTCCGCGCTATCGCATTGAGGAGTCCATTCGGAAGCGATTCATCTTATTGATTTGCCCAAATTTGAGGACGGGATCATAGCATACGGGATTAATTTCGCCCCATCTCCTATTTCAACAAATAGCACTATTGGGATTAGTTGATTCAGTCTCTTCGAATATTTGGTGAAAATCATGACTAGCGAGCAGAAATATGTTTTGACAATTTTAGTTTCATCGGTGGCTTAAATAACTGATGAAAAATTAAATGATGCCAATTAGTTTATTGGAATAAAATTATGACTCTATTTGAGACATATTTCTCAAGAGTGTCAATTCAGTGATAATCCACCAGTTGAGACTGATCTGAATTATTGACTGGATGAGAATTAATGTTCAGATCTTGATACAAATACGGAATTCTATCGAACCTGATCAATCTAGGCATATTGCTTATTGTGATTATGTTAAAGGTGTGATGTAGGAATTAACATTTATGTTTTCTTGGAAAAAATATTTCTTGAATCTTTGATGTATGAATGAAGTTCTATCGAGTTGAACAACACGATCAATCACTTAACACTAATCACATGCACCTTAAATAGATTTATAAAAACTTGTATGCATTGTTGTCCCTCATTACTGATGTCTGGATTCAGCGGGCTCAAAGAATACAAATGGCTATTATGAGTTTTCTAGGTGACCTAAACTCTAAGTATGAAAATGTCCAATCATATATCCTATCTGACTATAGAGTTACGACTTTGAAAGAAGCCTATACTAGAGTGTTGTGTGCTATTCAGAGTTCTCAAGTTTCATCCGTACAACAACCTGGTCCTCTTGCTAGCCAAAAAAAATATAGACAACAGTAAACATCAGTATCAGAGCAATTATAGAAGTGGAACTCCGAATTTTGAAAAACAATATACCAACGTAGTTTGCTACTAACGCCATAAACCTAGTCATAAGAAGAGAATGTGTTAAAAGTTGCTCAAAAAGAATCAGAAGGATTCTATAACACAATCAGCTCACACAGTCACTACTAATGAGACTAGTTAAAATTAAACTCTCGATTTTTTGTAAATGAATATGCTAAATTTATCCAACTTCAATAAGCATAAAAAAACTTTCTATAATTGCCCTTGTTGAGTCAGGTAACAATGATACTGATCTTATTTCCCCTTCCACACAATGGGACATTGATTTTCGTGCTATAGATCACATGATAGGTAATCCAAAATTCTTTTCCACCTTTCATAAATATCTTTATTATGTCACCTTAGCAGATGTATAGACCTCTAATGTTCTGGGTTCTGACATCATTAATGTAATATTTTTATTCCATTAAACTTATTTACTTAATTCACCTCAATTTTCTTTTAATATTGTCTCTGTTAACAAAATTACACGTGTTCTTAATTATTGTAGCTTATTCTTGTCTTTTTCAGGATCTTATGACGAAGAAATTATTTCTAAAGGGAGAGGGGCTACACATTTTGGATAACGAACTACCTCGGCCCATAGTCTGTTCTAGCACCTTATCTTCTTTTGAGATCCATTGTCATATAGGGCTTACTAATATTAAAAAATTATACATTAAATTTCCACAATTATGGTCTTTAAATTGTGAGTCATGTCAATTTGTCAAACCCATCATTTATTAATTTTGGGAACAAAAGACGTAGTAATAATTTTGAGTTAGTTCATTCGGATGTTTCAGGACCTTATTTTGTTTTATCTAATAAAATTTTATATTTTATCACATTTATGGATGATTTCTCTCGTATGACTTTGTTTTACTTTATGAAATCCAGCACTAAGTTACTGTCACATTTTTAATCCTTTTGTGCTGAAATAAAAACTCATTTCAATATTTCAGTTAAAAGTATGAGAAATGAAAATACCAAGAAATATATTTATGCACTTATTTAGACAGAGAAACAAAACAAAATGCTTCACCAATCATTTTGTGGTGATACTCCATTAAAAAATAGAGTAGATAAAAGGAGAAATAGACATTTTCTTGATACAGCTAGAATCCTTCTGTTTCAAACTAATATGCCCAAATAATTATGGGTTGATGCAGTTTCCACTTCATGTTCATTTATTAATCAGATGTCTTCTACTATTTTACAAAACCAAATACCCTACCAAGTTCTATATCCAACTCTCTCTTTCTAATTGAACCACGTATGTTTGAGCGTACTTATTTTATTTTTGATGGTCGTCCACAGGTTTCTAAACTAGACTCTAAGTCATTAAGATGAGTCTTTCTAGGATATCCTTATTTGCAAAAAAAGGGTTTAATGTTTTTCCTCTCTTAAATAGGTAAATGATTTCAGTTGATGTCACCCTTTACAAACAAATCTCATCCTTTGGTGACTCATCATAACCTAAATCTTCACAAGATTATGATGAGTTGTTAATGTATAACATCGTCTGTTCAAATCTTGCTCCATCTCCACCTCTACCAAAAGTGCTTTAGTCTACACCACCCATCACTAATGTTTACTCTAGAAAATCTCATCTCTCTTATCTTAAATTGGCAACGACATCATCTTCTTCAACGGACCCTTCTCCGAGTGACCATGATGTAACTTCAAAGAGAGAAACATCAATGTGCCTATCCCATTTCCTTTTGTGTTAAATATAACTAGTTATATTCAATTTCTTGCTCTTCAATTGCTTCTATTGCCTCCGTTGAGGTCCCTAGATATGTTCAACAGCTTTAACTGATTCTAGGTGACGGGCAACAATGTTTGATGAAATAAATGTCTTAACGAAAAGATTGATTAGCCCCAACACCAAATTGATGTAATGGATATCTTTCTGCATGGTGAACTTTTAGAAGAGATATACATAAAGCAATCTTAAGTCTAGGAGAACATTTTAGCTTCGGAAGTCATTATATGGATTGAAGCAAAGTCCTTGGGCATAATTTGAAAAATTTAGCGAAACACTAGAAGAGTAAAGTAAATGTAAAGCAAGAAAGGTATCTTTCAACTTTCAATAGAAATGTATTTTAGACTTGTTAGCAGAAACTAAGAAACTAGGGATCAAATTATACAGTACTCTGAAGCTAGAATCCTTCTGTTTCAAACTAATATGCCCAAATAATTATGGGTTGATGCAGTTTCCACTTCATGTTCATTTATTAATCAGATGTCTTCTACTATTTTACAAAACCAAATACCCTACCAAGTTCTATATCCAACTCTCTCTTTCTAATTGAACCACGTATGTTTGAGCGTACTTATTTTATTTTTGATGGTCGTCCACAGGTTTCTAAACTAGACTCTAAGTCATTAAGATGAGTCTTTCTAGGATATCCTTATTTGCAAAAAAAGGGTTTAATGTTTTTCCTC
>NW_018242899.1:0-521 GCF_001263595.1 Phalaenopsis equestris
AAAATTGATATTAAAATAAATAGTTCATTTTAGCTTTTAAATTAAAAATAATTAATAATAATAATAAATTGAAAAATATATAAAAATGCACCAAAATGTTCCTAATTGTTCATTGATATTTTGGAACCCTTTAAAATATTTTTCCTAATTTTTTTTTAATTTAGTTATGTATTTTTAAATGTTAAAAATGTATTTTCCTAAATCTTTCATTAAAATAATTGCAATAAATAAAATAAAAATCACAAAAATTAAAAGTTTGTTTTTCTAAGTTCTCTGGCATAGAGGGATTTAATAAAAATATAGCAAGTAATCTTTTAATATAAAATATATTTTATATTTAATTAATCACTAAAATAAATAAATAATTATAATAATTAAAATATAATTAAAAAAATTATGGAATTCGGTCGAAATGGTCATCTGACATAGATGAACCTAAGAGATGATTGCCCCCAATACTCTCAGGTTATTCATAGTCCTAGCTCGATTAAATTAATTAACTTGTGGACTACATCAAATGA
>NW_018242900.1:0-3353 GCF_001263595.1 Phalaenopsis equestris
AAAACAAACCACATATCACGATGGATTGAAAACAGCAAAGAGAGCAATAAGCTTAACTGTAATAAAGAAAAACTCACAAAAAATCAAAGTCGAAGAAGAGATTAAACAAAAGCATATTAGGCCCTTCGGCTTCTAATAGGATTTCCTAAATCCTCAGAATACAGATTTAGTAAATTCTAATGGCGTTACATATTTAAAACTGTTTGATAAAATAGATTCTAAATTTAATAAGATTCGAGATTGAAGACTCAAACAAAAAAGAAAAAGAAGGTCCGTGAAGATAAGTGATTTAAAATTCTTAAATCTTGCTTTGTTAGGATGTATTAAATCCTAAAGTTGCTCTTAAACGAAAACGGAATTTAAAAAGATAACAAAATTTATGTGCTTAACAAACTATTTGACAAATCATGCAACCGAAAACCACTAGTCGTGAAATCTGCACATCTTATATTGCCTTTAGAAAATCAATCTGCTGTCCAACAGATCCATCCGAAAATAAAGAATCGTAGCAAACCAATAAAATGCACGGATCCAAAAAACAACAAACCTTCTTCCGCTGATCCTGCGGCATCTCAATTCTCGTCCCAGATCTCAGTACCCAAAGCACGCAAAATACTTACTCGTGCACCACTTCAGATTCCCAACCCACAAACCACCCTCCTTCACAAAAAATCTTCACAAATATAAATTAAGATCAATACCAAACGGAGGTGAATCTAAACAGACATCATCCACATTTGCCCCATCTACCTCTGCTCCTAATCACTAGCTCGCTCTCCCTTCCCCCGCTCCTCCAGACCACCGCCGGGAACAAAGAACCAAACCGATCCCACATGCACTCCCCCACCTTCCAATCTCTACACCCACTTCTCACAAGAACACCGCTCCACACGATCATAGATAGGAGCAGCAGCAGCTAATCATCCCTCTCACCTCCTGCATCACCGCCTCCGTAATCCGATAACGTCGACGACCAGTCCTCCCAGATGCTGACCGGAATCCGCCACCAAAGAAATTAACCACGCGCAAGTAAAATGAAGAGACCGATCAAACCCTAATAAACAAAGAAAGGAAAGACCGAGAGAGGGAGACGGAGTAGCTCATCCGGTGTGTCCTCCGGATTTTATTTATAGGTGAACGGTGTCAGCCGAGCAAAAAACCACAGTGGCATATTTGGTAATATTTTGAAATATGACGCACATTTCGGGGTACCCTTCGCTCTAAAAATTGTAAGAAGTCCCCATACGGAATTTCGGTCATCTAAAGATTCAGATAAGCTTTAATTAGAATTCAATTCAAATTACGTAAAATGACTTTTTTTGGACTTTTTTCTAATTTTGAAATTATTTAAAACTTTCGAATAAATATATACAGAATACATGAAACATTGATATTTATAAATTAATCATCCATATGATTTATGCACGTCACAATCAAACTATTGAAATTTGATATAAATGAAAAATACTGGGTGAGATTTTATCATGAATTTTGATATTTGAGCGAGAATTTAAGAAAATGAATGAAAGAGGACGGTTGATTTGTAAATACCTAATTTCAGGCGGAGTTGTATGTAATTTCTTAAAAGTTGATTAGAAACACCAAGGCCTATTAAAATGACTCAATAATTTTGGGGTTAATTATTTATACATTATACTAATCCTAAAGTAAATTTAAAGATTTTTAAAGCTTATCTTGACCCAATTCTTTCCTATTTTGTTTGTATTTATTTATTATTCATTAAATTTGGAATATCACAAATCTTGAATGGACCTGAATTTAATTTCAACGTAATTTGTATTGAATTTGTATATGAGGTAAGCACCAAAGGTGTTATATAGAAAAAAAAATATTTCGTTCAGACACCGCACATCTGGACGGGCAACCATCGGCGGGCCCCATGTCCGCCCCTGTGGGGTATGTCGATGAATTTAATTTCAAAGTAATCATTATTGAATTTGTAGGTGGGGTAAGCACCAAAGATGTTATATAGAAGAAAATATTTCGTTCAGACGCCGCACGTCCGGACGAGCAACCATCGACGGCCATATTGTCTGCTTATGTGGTGTATGACGATGTATTATTTGGTGGTTGGCCGTCCGGATGTGCGGTGTCTGGATGGAATATATTCTTGTTAAAGTAAAACGTGGAGGATGAATTGTCGGAATCAATGTCTACTAGCTTTTTAGTATTATTTATAAGATTAATCATCTCATATTTAAGGTTTAATGTGGGCATACTAAGCTTTTTAGTATTATTTAAAGGTTAATTATCTATAGGAAGATAGGATGTTTAATGCAAATTAGCCTCAATGATTGAGACATGTCATAATATAGAAGATCTCGTTACTCACCCGCTAAGCAGGTACACAGGATGTGGACAACTTTTCTATTGGCTGCAACATGAAAGAAGATCCGTTTGTTTGCTGCTACGGAGGACGGTGACAACTTTCTTTTTTTCTGCCACAAAAAAGAAGATCTCGTTGCTCGCCTGTTACGCAGAACAATGAAGACTTTTCTCTTGGCTGCAACACGTAAAAAGATATTGTTTCTCGCCTACTACATAGGATGAGGAAGACTTTCCTCTTGGCCACAACGTGAAAGAAAATCTCGTTGCTCGCATGCTACACAGGATGAGGACGACTTTCTTTTTCTGGAAAATCTTGCTACTAGAAGACTCTACTCTCCACTCCTCCTTTTTTTCTCCTCTTTCTCCACACTTATGGATCTTTCTCTCATACATGGCCTCTATTTATAGGCTTAAGAGGAGACCAAACATTAAAGACAATTATTAAAAAAATTTAAAATTTGTATTCATTCTCTCATCTTAGCTTCTAGTTTATGGCTCTCATTTCAAATAATAAAAAAAAAAAAACTGAAAATCTTTCCATACTCCCACCTTTTAGCCATTCGAATTCCCTCAAAAAAAGAAGAAAGGGGACAACAGTTAAAAACAATTAAAATTCGCATTCTTTTTGTCTTATTGGTTTCTAGTTTTTGGCCTTCCTGCAATCACCTTATAGCCTTTCGCCTTCGACATTTCAAATAAAAAGAGCTGAAATTCTTTCCATATTCCCACATTTTAACCTTCTAAATTCTCTAAAAAAAAGCATTTATGTTTTGGCGAAGGAAATTCAAATGTCGCACAAACGTAAGGGAAAAAAATCCACATAGACCACTAAGCAATGCAAGTATAATTCTTATGAAAATGTTTTATATATTCTTATACATAATTAAAAAAAAAATCTTTTTTTTTCAGCATATTGTAACGTATATGTATGCATATAGTTTATTTTTTATACCACACATCTCCACCAAGCTTATATAATATATATATATATATATATATATATA
>NW_018242900.1:3396-7737 GCF_001263595.1 Phalaenopsis equestris
ATATATATATATATAAAATTGTTGGGTCTAAATGTTGTACTAAGAATGCAATCACGAAAATTTAAGTGCTGCAAATACTAATTTTTTTTGTTTTTATCTTTTATTAAAATCATTTTTTTAATTTTTAAAAAACAACCCTTATGTTTATGTCATGTAAATTATTAAATCATTAATGCACTTTTTTTAAATAAAAAAAAATTATTCTTATCAGATATAATATTTCACATGGCATAATAATCAATAATATTCTAGACTAACAATAAACATCATAATTAGATCATAATATAGCATTACAACTTTAGAAACATGTGTATAATACAAATATCATAATAAAACATTTAAACCATATACACAAAACACGTAACTAATATCATACCTACCCTCCAATTTTGGCATCATCAAGGTGTAGGATATACTGTTAAAATTAGAAAAATACACTTGATGTTTAATGAATGTTTCAAAATTAACGGTTAATTATTTCAGTTTATTTGTTGCTTGGCTATTATTATCACTTGGGACCTGTTTGGGACAGCTGCAGCTTATTGAATAATCTGCTGATAAGCTAGGTACGGCGACTCTTACAAATTTTTATTTTTTTGGAAAAGTCAGACCGGTGTCAGGAAGCTGCCACCACACCTAGATAGGTGCGGTGTGAAAACGTTGTTTTAAGCGTTTTGAAAACACATAAGCTGTCAAAACACAGTTTACCCAAACTGGCTAGGTTCGTTTTCAAAATTCCACCGCACCGAATAAGCTACCCCAAACGGACTCTTGATCTCATTTCCCTTCCTCAATATTTCATATGACCTATTGTATCACATATATTACCACCCTTACCCCTCATGTAAAACATTGGAAGTAATTGAGCCTAAGCATCTAAGGGGACCTTTGAAATCACTTTTAATTTTTATTCATGTTTTGACCTAAAACAAAACATATTTGATACGGTATAACATTTATAGTTGCTTTTAAAAATGCTCAAAATAACTTTTAAATGGTTTGGGTGTTTTTAAAAACAAGTCAAATTGTATTTAAAAACAAAATCTGGGCATGCAAAAAAATTGCACTAAACAAGCATGTTTTTAAAAGTAAAGCAAAAAACAAAACAGAAAAATAAAAAAACAAAAGTGACCCCAAACAAGCCCTAAATGTCAAAACCATGTCCTCTTCAAAAATTTAGATTTATCTCATACATTTCAAAGTAAAATTACATATTCTTAAGACTTGATTTAAGGATGACATGTAATAATATTTAAGTACCTTTTGGATGTCTCTAAATAAGTTCTTAAACTGAGTAGTAACATTATTTAATTACAATTTAAAATTTAATAGTTAATGATTATGTTTGATGCTTTGTTTGGCTACTTCTCTTGTTTGCAGTCTATTAACAATGAAAATGGACTTGTATCAGAAGACAAGAAAATTGTTTCATTAAGATTGTGACAAGGGCAATAATTAAAATCATAAGATTAAGTGTGTGTGTGTGTGTGTGTGTGTGAGAGAGAGAGAGAGAGAGAGAGAGAAAGATTGACTATAGGACAAATAAAAATAAAAATAGTAGATAATAGAGATCAAAAGGTTTGTACTTATTTGATCATCTTGGCTTATGTCCTCTAAGAATTTCTCTTAAGTATCACCTTATTATTAGTATTAATTGACAACATTATGACTTTGACCTTGAAGTTATGAGACCCTATGGTTGGCTATCACATGAATGGTTTACATAAAATATTAAGATGACATTGAATATTATCATTAATGTGTCTACTCAACAATAACTTGTTATTAGGGTTTGAATCTTCATATAGTAATTACAGGTTCCTGAGACACAACAACACATGCTTCAACCATAGATATTATTGTGTGAGTGCATGCTTCAATCCCAAAGGTCCATCTAACTTTACTTACAACTATATTTTTTCATCACACCTTAAGGGGAAAAAACATTTGTATTTTTATGCTATATTTGGAGTAAATATGGAGAAAATTTACACCTACAAATTATTTTATTTTATTTTATTTTGCAATCTTAAAACACAAACAAGTATTATTTAAAAAACAAAAATAATGAAAATTCAAAATACCATTCTACCCACCCAAACTTGAAGCTATCATGTCAAGTTCTTCTCCTCCCAAGATGCACACTAAGGGTCTGTTTGGGGCAGCTTGTGCGTTTCAGGATAAGCTGCTTATCCTGAAACGCGGCCCACAGACTGGCTGCAGGGGTCGACCCGCGGCCTGCGTTTAGTGTAAAAACCCAAACGCAGTTTCGGATAAGCTGGCAAAACGCGCGAACCAAACGGTACGACGACGTTTTAAAAACGCCGCCCGCACTTATAAGCTGCCCCAAACGAACCCTAAGTTCACAATTCTCACGTATTTACATGTCTAACACCTTCAATTTTTTCATAAAAAACTTGTTTTCACCTTTAAAAGTTAAAATAGCGGCATTTTTATATGATATGAAATATTTGGGTTCCATAAATGTGAAAAAGTAAAATTTAGGAGTTGGATATGTAAATACATAGGAATTGGGCGGTATTTATGTAAATGCCCCATAAATTTATGATAAAAAATCAAAAAATCAAATCATAATATAAATTGAAATATTGGATTCAAATTTATAGTCTCATATTAATAAGAAAATGACATGAAAAGCATGGTCTCTTTCTTGACAAGAAATGCATTTATATGAGAGATGATGGTGGTTAGTTGTAAGGCAATGGACCACATCACAAAAGCTAATTTGTCTATCAATATTTACAGACCACTTGTTGCTTGTCCTCGCTGTTAACCAAGTTGTTGGCTTTCATTCCAAGCCACAAAATGAAGCAATTCTTTTGTTCAGTGCTTATGAATGACTCAGCCACTTGTTGAAAAAGAATACACATAACCGCACACCATACAATTCTTATATTACATAACACTAATATTAATTGTCTAAAATGAAACACTTCCAAGCACATATTTTCATGTTATTATGACAATTAAAATAATATGTGATTATATATGTAAATATGATAAATTAGGGAGCTTTATAATTTTAAATTGTTATTCAATCATTTATGAAATGTTTTTATGGCCCTACAATAATCTACATATTGTATGATTATTATGGGTAGTAAATTGAGCCCCATTTTTCAAGCCACAGAAGCTACTTCCTAATTTGAGCCACAGTTTAATCTCATAAAAAATTGATCTAGTCAATAGATTTCCTTGTAAAACCAACATGCTTCTTGGCTCGATACCAAATACTTCCGGTTCAAATGGGGGTATCTCATCAAATTGCTAAATGGTTTGTAGCTATATAATAACTTGAAATTTCTCTTACATATATAGACCAACATTCATATCTTGAAGAGCTCCATTTTATTCTTCAACTCTAAGTAGCGCATCTCCTAGAATGATAAATGAAAGTGATCATACATATTATTATCTTATATTTTCCCTTCGATAGAGATTCAAATATTGAAAATAACATTTTAATTCACATAGGCTTTTTTATAGGGCACATAGAGATTATTTAGCTCGCTTACTATAGAATTTTCTAGAGAGACAATTCACTAGAAATAAAATGAGGATCAAGGGAAGAAAAGCTTTCCATATAAGGGACCAAAAAAGGGCATTTATGTTGCTTAAAAGAATACAAAGGTTACATGAAGGAATGACATATATCAAAAAGTAAGTCACACAAGCATCAAAACTCGCATGCCCATTACACCAATGAAGTGCAGATGTGGTGTTAGCCATTCTATTTAACATATGTTATCTGATAAGATTCATGATAAGAACTATGCTAGTTTCATAAACTTGATGCACAATTTTGAGATACTATCATATCAATGTCCTCTAGAGTGGCTGAATATCAAGTCACCACACAAGCCAAAAATCCCTCCATATTTTCAAAATATTGAGCAAGATCATAAAAAAAAGTCATCATAAATATTTTTAATTCAATCTTACAATGAATAATTCTGGCCTATCTCATGTCGGCATATAAGATGAGATGACCTTATGATTGACCCATGATAGCCTACCATGACTCTATGAATGACCCAAGCCTAAACTAATCCAAATTTAAATTAAAACCTTAAATAGAAAAAAAAAACTTCTTACTATTAATTCCAACAGCAAAAGCACTCCTCATTTTGACATATAGTCCTGTATTGCTTAGAAGTAAAAGCTTAACCCCGTCTCTCTCTATAAATACGATGAGTAATATAGCCTTAAATATCACAGTCAAGGGAGTTTCCAACTCAATATTAAAATGCTATAAAAATATAACCAACAATAAATTTTACTCTTTACTTAGTTGTTCAATCTCTTTCAAAGTTTTCTTGA
>NW_018242901.1:0-417 GCF_001263595.1 Phalaenopsis equestris
CAAAAACTTGATCCCAGATAACTGCTTAATTGCAATAGTATCACAATAATTTAATTATATTTTCATTTATATTTCCTTACTTTGTAACAGAATCAAAACTTGATCCTGAAGTAAATAAGAATTTAACATTTCAATTTATATATGTTGGGATACTACACAAGTATACGTATCGTTACCAAGTAATATAGGACATTTTGATTAAGATCTGAATATCGAACCCACAGAAAAAATATGCAATATGCTCTATTAAACAACAAACTTTCTATTTTAAAAAAGTTAATTACTTGAACTAGAGATTGACCAAAGAGAAATATGTTGAGATCTTCATACTTATTTTACACTGATTTTGATGATATTTCACTTAAAAAAATTATTTTTGATATTTTGTTGCAGCTATGTTGAATTATGGTCATTGGA
>NW_018242902.1:0-293 GCF_001263595.1 Phalaenopsis equestris
TCAGAGTAAGGAAAGATTGAGTCTTCCTTCTTTCTCAACTCAAAATCGGTCGCAAGACTGAGACCGTTAATACAGTGCTAGATGTTATAAAATTTGAAGTTTGGTTGTGAAATATGTAAAATCTGAAGTTTTGGGTGCTATGTATTTAATCACTTGTAAAATCCAAAATTTAAATAGAGCAAGAAAAGAAAAATAGTGTTCACATCATTTGATCACTTGTAAATAGAAGAAAAATGTTTTAATAAATGAAATATTTACTTGTGTGGGAGTTAGAAATAAATTGTGAAATTAGA
>NW_018242903.1:0-276 GCF_001263595.1 Phalaenopsis equestris
TCAGAGTAAGGAAAGATTGAGTCTTCCTTCTTTCTGAACTCAAAATCGTTCGCAAGACTGGCACCGTTAATACAGTGCTAGATATTATAAAATTTGAAGTTTGGGTGTGAAATATGTAAAATCTGAAGTTTTGGGTGCTATGTATTTAAATCCTCCGAAATTTAAATAGAGCAAGAAAAGAGAAATAGTGTTCACATCATTTGAAAAAGAAGAAAAATGTTTTAATAAATGAAATATTTATTTGTGTGGGAGTTAGAAATAAATTGTGAAATTAGA
>NW_018242904.1:0-610 GCF_001263595.1 Phalaenopsis equestris
TTAGTCTCCCAAGTGTTAAGTTTAGAGTATATTTCTTTAGTAAGGCTCTGAAGCTTAGATCCCTACCAGATCAATCTGTTAGCTCTAGAACTATTTACCTGAATTCTACTAACTTGGATTGTTGAATGGGGTTGAAGGATGTTTTGGAGTAAAGGTAGTGACCATTGGTTCCCCTCCCAGTAGTCAGCCACAGTAAGCTGAGTATTAATTTGATTATTAATGAGTTGCAATAAATCTTTAGGACACCAGGAATCAAGACAAAAGTTAATATTCCCATTTCCAATATCCCATATAAAAAGGTCTTCAGCTTATTTTCTAACTTTCAGCAAATTCACCCAGACTTAAGAATCCCCAGGCTTTCTGTAAACAGTGCTAGGATGACAATCCTTACAATACTTGCATAGAATGAATTTATCTCAAAGAGAATTATGCTATCTAAATTTGATCGACATCTTGCATTGGTTGACTTAAAGTAATTACTGTAGTCCATTGAAACCAATTCCCCCAGCCACAGTTGGCTTAGCTGATTTCTGCTAGCTAGCCCAGTGAAGTTGCTGCCTTTGGCAACCCCAAATGAATCTATTAAAGATCCTTTCTAATTGCATTTGTG
>NW_018242905.1:0-291 GCF_001263595.1 Phalaenopsis equestris
GCCCAAATGACCTGATATTGACTTGAAATAAACCCAAATTTTACCCAAAATCAACCCGAATAGCTATGAAAAAGTTAAATGAGTTATACGGGTGAAGTTCAAGTCAACAGATTGAAGGTAAATCGGGTTTGGATTGGACTTCCTAACAAATTTAATAATCGGGTTAGGTTTATGTTAGGCAGTTTGGGTCGAGTTATTTTCAGATCAAACCGGAACCCGACCAACGAACCCGATTTTACACCCCTACAACGGAGTCTAAAATTGCAGATAGCGAAGATTACCTGAACGGCT
>NW_018242906.1:0-357 GCF_001263595.1 Phalaenopsis equestris
ATATCACACAATTCTTATATATTCACATACCTCACACAACTCATATTTACATACATGCCACTCAAACCTTTGAGATTATATTAAAATATCACTATTACAGTATTCCTAACCTTCAAAATTATTCAAATACACATTTTCATACATATGTATTAATATCAAAGTATCCTAAAAGTATATATCAGACTTTAAGATCTAAATACGTAAATACATAAGATTTTTGTGGTCTAAATGTAAATTTCCATTTTTTTTTTCTTAAAAGAGGATTTAATATGATATATCTCAAGATTGTGAAACACCAAAATATAGAATCAGAAAAAGTTTCGAGGTTCAATAGTTCAATCAGAATTGAACCAAAAG
>NW_018242907.1:0-923 GCF_001263595.1 Phalaenopsis equestris
TCTATTGCTCCTCTATATTGAATTTTACTTGGACTTTTACCACCCTCTCTCTCACTCTCTTTCTCTTTCTCACTCACTATTCTACCTCTATTTCTCTCTTGTTGTTCCTTCCTCTCTCTAATCTTTCTCGCTCCCCTCTATCTCTCTCAATTTTTTATTCTCTTGCTTTCTCTTCTATCACTCTTACTTCTTTCTCTCTTTGATTACTCTTTCTCTTTCTTTATTGCTCGCTTTCTTTTTCTCACCCTTCACTTTATCTTCGTATTGCTCTCTTCTCTCCCTCCCCTTATCACACACTCACTCTCACTATTTCTCACTTTCTCTTATGCTTCTATTTCTCACTTTTTCCCTCCCTATTTCACTCCCTCTCTCACACACATACTTTTATCTCTCTTTCTCACACACTCTCTCTAACCCTCTCGTCCCTCACTTTCTCTTTTGTTTCTATTTCTCTCCTGTTCTATCTTTCTCGCCTCTCTCTATCACTTAAGATAGAGATGATTGAGAGAGGGTGTGGGATAGAAAGAAGTTGAGATAGAGAATAATGAGAGAGAGGGTGTGATGAAGAGAGAAAGAATGGAGAGAGAGACAAGAGAGAGGGAAGGAGAGAGTAAATTGAGAGTTAGGTAGAGATTTTTAGAAAAAGAGAAAGGGTCAGTGATAGAGAGTGGTCGTGGAGTGAGAGGGAAAGAATGAGAAAGAGAAAAAAGAGCCCGAGAGTGATATAGAAAGCGATAAGAGAGAGATAAAGAGGGAGAAGCAGTGAAAAAAGGAGAGGAAGAGGGAGAGGGAGGAAGGGAGGGACAGTAAGAAAGGAAGAGAGGGGAGGACAGAGAGGGGGAGAAAGTGTGGGTGTGAGAGAGGGAGCAAAATATAGAAAGAGATAGTGTGAGAGAGAGGGTCAAAGCAAGAGAGTGAGAGAG
>NW_018242908.1:0-1097 GCF_001263595.1 Phalaenopsis equestris
TGTGTCAGGGGCAGAGGGTAGTATTAAGGAGTATGTTATTCATGACCTTGGAATCAGTCTCCACAATGAGGTTTTGAAATTTGGCTTTGGATGCAATATAGATGGCCCAAAAGATGGCCAAAGCCTCAGCTTCCGGTGCATCAACAGCAAAAATAGGAGACATGAATTGAAGGAGACAAGCACCATTTGAACTCTTGAACACTCCACCAATGCCCGCAGTGGATCCATAAAAACTGCCATCAGTGTTAGCTTTCAGCCAACCAACATGAGGTTTGAGCCAATACACTAGGGGGTGCTCCAAAATAGGTTGAATAGCCAAAAAGTTAGTCATATGAAGATCAGGAAAGGCCTTCCAGTGAGTAATTTTTTTCAAAAATGCTAAAAATTTAGTTGCCACCTTAGAGGGAAGGGGTAGATGTTCCTCAAATTTGGCCTTATTTCTAGCCATCCAAGAGAACCAAGCCACCACACAAGGGATCACCATAAGTTTTAATTGAAGCCACTCTTTCTAGCAATAAAGGAATTTCTGCCATGTAAGATTTATAGCTTGCACTTTCAAATTTCTAAGAACAATAGACCAGACTTGTTGGACAAACTGACATTGAAAAAAAAGATGATCAGTAATTTCCTCATGCCTATTGCAAAAAATACAGCAGGAAGGGCCTCTCAAACCCTTCAATTTTAGAATATCATCAGTTGGGAGGCATTTAGAGAAGATTCTCCAACAGAAGAAAGACATTGAGGGGAAGAGGAACTTATTCCAAATAGGTTGCCCCCAGAGATAGCTCACCCCATGTGATTGTTGTGAATATATATAAGCAGTAATAGATTGGGAAACACCTTGCTTGGAAATGAGTTTATCTTTCTTAGATGTATCCACAGGGATGTTGTTAATCCTGCGAATGGTAGAGTTATCCAGTATGTTGTTCAAAGCAGTGAGATTCCATTGACCGTCATTCCAGCAATCTGATACTTTGGTAGAAGTTGGAAAGGGAACAAAAATCTTGTCAGAAAGCTTCCCATCCCCCACCCAGTTATATATATATATATATATATATATTAGATTTCCTTTTATCCAGTGATTTGCTGCCTCTTCC
>NW_018242909.1:0-277 GCF_001263595.1 Phalaenopsis equestris
TAATTGCTCGCACGCGAAACCATAATAATATAGGTATTCTTCCTGGCTAAAGTCGATGTACCGGACGCATCCGTGTGGTTCATTTCGTCATATGAGGTCATCCAGACGAGTTCACAGACGGGCAAGTCAATTTAAGTCAAAGCCGTGCGTAGTGCGACGCATGCGCAAAATATGGCGCTAGCGAGTGCTCGAGTCACAAATGGTTCCCCTAAGGGCTACTTCTATTAATGTAGGAACTCGAATTGAGTTTCATGTGTCAGTTCTAATCAACTCAGCG
>NW_018242910.1:0-423 GCF_001263595.1 Phalaenopsis equestris
TACATGTTTTTGGTTTCAGGTACACGAAATGGACTTATGGAGAAAATGAAGTAAAAACGATGCAATTTGGAGTCGAAGCAAGCAAGGAAGAAAATTTCAACGTGGCACAATTTGATATGTCTTTATATGCTTAATCTCCTTTACATTTATCAAATATTTTTTATTGAAATTACACTTAAAAGAAATGTTATTTTCAAGCTTATTTTTTAGGTATAACAATTTGGAGCGAAATGGAACTGAAACGTGGAGAAATAGAGCTAAAATAAAGTGAAACAGGGCAAAACGGTGGAGCTACCTGCAGGGTGGCGCCTAGGGGGCCGAAACTGGCTCCTAAGCATCAAAAACAGTTGAGAAGCAATTTTTAATTATTTTGGGCTATTCTAGGATTTTCTAGAAAGATTCCAAACAACTTGCATGACTAAT
>NW_018242911.1:0-331 GCF_001263595.1 Phalaenopsis equestris
AAAAGCCCACGGTTGTTAAATATTATAATTATCCAAGTCAGACAGATGTCATAACCAGGTTAAAAATAATACATCACCATTGTATTATCTCCTATGTAAATAGATAAAACATTTCATGAAGAAATAACAATGTTAATCTCTCTCTCTTACTCCTCTCTGTCCTCATTTAAGCTTTATTCCTTGACTCATTGGGTGTGATTCACAAAAAATCTCATATTCAACATTAAAAATAATCTATTGTAATCATTAAAACATTGTTTTAAATTAAGTTCTAACTGTATTTTGATATTATTCTTTGATACACCACTAATAAATTTTCATCATTCGGCAC
>NW_018242912.1:0-363 GCF_001263595.1 Phalaenopsis equestris
AGATTCCCCTCCGGGGGATGCGAATCATCAACTCCTCTCCCGGATGAGCGAAGCATTAACTACCCTTCGGGTGAGCAAATCAACCATCACCAATATTCATCACTTATCTACTATCATAAACAAATAGCTCAGCAGAGGGAAAATGCCAAACTAAAGAAGAAGCTAATAAAGACCGACCAAAAGAGCTCAACTAATCGAAGGTCAGTCAGCTAACCGATAATGCGGATAAAAAATCAACCCAAAATGACCTTGAGTAAACACTTCGGGATTGGAGAAAAATTGGTGTTAAGAGACATCAAAATCAAGGATATATAAGTATTATATTTGAGTTTTTAGCATTTAAAGTCTTATTCTTATTATAGT
>NW_018242913.1:0-440 GCF_001263595.1 Phalaenopsis equestris
ACTATAATAAGAATAAGACTTTAAATGCTAAAAACAAAAATATAATAATTATATATCCTTGATTTTGATGTCTCTTAACATGAATTTTTCTCCAGTCCCGAAGTGTTCACTCAAGGTCATTTTGGATTGATTTTTTATCCGCATTATCGGTTAGCTGACTGACCTTCGATTAATTGAGCTCTTTTGGTCGTCTTTATTAGCTTCTTCTTTAGTTTGGCATTTTCCCTCTGCTGAGCTATTTGTTTATGATAGTAGATCAGTGATGAATATTGGTGATGGTTGATTCGCTCACTCGAAGGGTAGTTAATGCTTCGCTCATCCGGGAGGGGAGTTGATGATTCGCATCCCCCGGAGGGGAATCTTTCATTTACTCACCCCGGAAGGGGTCTTTTCGCTGATTATTCTCATCCCCCGGAGGGGAATCTTTCATTTACTCACCC
>NW_018242914.1:0-545 GCF_001263595.1 Phalaenopsis equestris
GTGATGAAACTGGATGAATAGATTTATTTAAATTTGATAAAGAAGCTCAATTGAATGCTTGTCAATAAACTCAATTAAAGCTTGTGAATAAATTCTATTTAAGTCTGATTTATATATTATTTAGATTAAATTAAATTAAAATTTTAGCTCATGATGCATAAAAAAAGATGAATACTTAATTGTTTAATTGTTCTTCTTTTTTTGTTCTTTTGTATGTTTATTTTAGTTATTCATTTAGTAACCCTTTCATCGAAAGACTCTTTTGTTTTTATAAGTTCAGTACGTAACACCTCAACAAAGCTAGTTTGATTAGAAAATAAATAGCTCATATATAATATTTACTAGTTTGTTTGATAAGTCTCATTTAGTTAAAAAATATATAGTATTAGCAAATTGGTATGAGTGGAGATCCTTCACATAAGAACTTGAATGCTTATAATTATTTTTTTTAATAAAATACTTTTCATATGTTAAAAATAATTTTTTTTTTTGGTTTAATTATATGTTGGTGGTTTCATCACCAATAACAACAACCGAAAATGGTT
>NW_018242915.1:0-1181 GCF_001263595.1 Phalaenopsis equestris
AATTATCTTATTTGTACATAATTTTTCATATAAAATTAATAAAAAGTTAAAAATTTAATTGAATATTTGATTTTTCATATAATGTTATTAACAAAAGATCTTTAGAATATAAAAAATTAAATAATTGAATTGATTTTAAATTGGCGTCTACCTAGTTAATGCAAAATAAATAAAATATTATATAAGTTGTAACATTTTTTTTTGTAATCGAATCACATAAATAAAGTACTAACAAATAAGATCATTAAAAAAAACTAATAAACTTGTATAAAATTTATGTATATATTGATATTAAATTATAATATATTACAATTAAATATATTATTAAATAAGTTATAATTAATTAAGTTTTAATTAAGTAATATATCATATAAGCATAAATTATTTAATGAATTACTTGTTGAAGAACAATTAAGTCTGTTCAAGAACATTAATGACTGACATGGACTATGGTCAAATATGATTCATTTAAGTTCTAGAGTTTTTTAAAAATGTTCAAAATGTATTTATTTATTTATTTGAGCAAACATGATCAAATATTAATCAAGTAAAGTTCGATTTAATCATCAAGTTCATTGGCATTTACATCACTAATTGCAATCTCCCGTTCAACTATATTATGGGTGTTGTATTTAATGTGTTTATTATATTTGATTTTTTTCTTTATTTGGTTCCTTTCCTTATATGTTATAAACCTCCTCTACAAAAGATGACTTAGTGTTCACGAGATAGTTATGGTGAGAAGTGTTCAGTTGTAACCCCAAGTCGTTTTTCTTTCTCACATCTGGTGCTAGAGAAATCTCTCTCCTAGTGGACGTAGCGAATCAATTTAAAGCCGAATAATGTAAATACCTTGTGTTTGATTATTGTTGTGTGAATTTTTATGTTTCCACAATTATTTTTGCATAACCATTGGTATCAGAACGTGTGATTTTCAGTTTGGGAGTCGACGTTATTGATTGGATCATGTGCCTTAGCATCAACATCAGCAAATCTAGCGGGTATTGTCGAGGATTTTGGCAGCAGGCGGTTTGCCGATAGATTCATCAGTTCTGGCGGCTCCGACAAAAGTCCCGATGGTGGAGGCACTGCTCGAGTAGCCCATCTGGCGAGCTTTAGTTCAACGGCAGTTAGGGCAGCAGACCGATGGTTCTGGGGAGATCCGGCATGAAAAGGCGGCA
>NW_018242916.1:0-2586 GCF_001263595.1 Phalaenopsis equestris
AACATACATAAGAGAGAATTTGTTGGGATTGTCCTCTCAATATGAGCGGCTTTTTTGGGGGTAGGAGATGGAAGGGAGGGGGATATTGGGGTGAGATAGTTTCAGATTGTCATATTCCTTTATTCTTTAGAGTCAGTTAGAAACCTTTCTCTCTCCTCTTTTTATTATGATTGAATCCTCATTGTTCTACTTCACTTTGTGTGGCTTTTTAATTGTGTGGCTTCGTTCATGGATTTGACTTCAACTTGTTTTACATCCCTTAAATAGTGGCCAAAAATCATGTTTGATGACTTGGATTGTGGAAGTTTTTTTTCTGTTTATTTTTAAATTTGAAATATAGTCTAATTTTTGTATTTCTTGCTGATTTTGGTGAACTTTTTTTTGCAAATTTTATATTTAGATATAGTTAGCATGAATTAATGTCCCACCTTAATACCATATTGCCATATATCCTCTTGATTTCTCGGAGTCGTTAGAAAATTTTCTCTCTTTTCTGTGGCCAAATCCTCATTGTGTGGCTTCATATATGGAATTTTTTTTTAACTTGTTCTATTTTTCTTTAATTGTGGCAAAAAATCATGCTTATGGCTTGATTTAGGTGAAATAAACTTTTTTTTTTCTTTCTTTCTTGCTAATTTGGGTTAAACATTTTGTAAGCTTTCTATTTTAGATTTATTAAACAAGAATTATAGCTCCACTTTAATACCATAGACCCTCTTGATTATTTTAAGCTTGTAAAGAGCCTGTTGGCGTTAGTTGCCTCATTTTATTTGTTTACTTCATTAAGTCTAAGTTGAGTTGAATTATCTAAATCATTTATCATGAATATGAGAGCCTTCCAAGTTACTGCTTTCCCTTTAAACTCATTCGCATCTACAAATCACTACTAGTTAATAAGCAAGTAACCATCCAAGCATTAGACAACCCAAACAATGTTGTAACTAGCTTTGTTGGTGGTACAAGTTGGCCATGGAATGTAGCTAGATTATTTGATGTGTTCAACCCAAACTATTGCAATCATTCCTATTATTGTAAGCGATCAAATGATAGTAGCAATCATTCCCGATATTGAAGTTGACCTAACTTAGTAGTCGTCCCTGTGGTGATTTTGACCTATTGTAGGTAATCACTGAGGCTTAGTTCGACCAAAAGTGTGTTGTTACACTCCATTTGGTTTGAAGGGCCCATTGTGGTGAGTTGCTGTCTTCCTTGAGTTATAGCCATTATAGGCACACTGAAGTGCCCCATGAGCTTATTTGACTCAATTTTCTTCAACTTTAACTTCCTCTTTGAAGAATTTTTGGGCTTACAAAATTGGATTGATAGAGATTTCATCTTATTTCTTTTATTCTATTACTACTTAAGTGCTACACATCTTCATCCTCTAATAAACTGCATCTCCTTTTTTCGATCATATCAACTCTGGCTTCCTAAGTACATAAATCCTTCTCATGGGTGCTCATCGGATCTTGTGTGAACCTTTTAATGTAATATTGGGTACTTATGTTGTGGTTCCCTTGATTACTCGTTCTACTTTTATGTGCTCTACCATGCCTTAAGAAATGTATTCTCCTTCCAGTGTATCAAGCGAAAATCTTTTATAAAAAATTGGTCATATGAGAATTTTTTTTTTATATATTTTTGTAAATCTTTCATATTTATTTTGATTACATATGATATTGGATTTTATGACCTGCATATTTATGTTAAAATACTAACCTGATCCATAATCAACCTGACATTATAATACAATTAGATTTTATATGAAATTGATTTAAGAATGTTGTTGTAGATTGTTGTGGAGTCGGTATAATTTTTTAAGGCTTTTTTTTTTTCAAAAACTTGCAAAGATCTAGTGAATATGGTGATCAAATACAGTAATCTGCTTAGATAATAATGATATGATAATCAAGGAAATGTGATTGCCTTGTAGTGGGTTAATAAATCCTTAATTAGATTTGCTTGCATGCAATCATTCTACTTGATTTTCCTCTTATTTTTTTTACTACTCTCCTCCTATTTGTGACTCCCCTTCGACACCGGTGAGCCGAGTCCCCTTCAAGCCTTCCCGTTCACGAATCCTCTTTTGGCCTTTCTGTTGGTCAGTCGTTGGTGAGCCAAATCCCGGATTTCTCCTCCTCTATTTTCTTCGCAGCTTCCTTTCTATCTTTATTTGTGATTTTTTAGAGATTTTCACTTGTTGCGAGTCAGCAGAATGTTCTCTCCGCTGATTTATAAGGCTTCGGTATGTCATTTCACTCATAACGCCCTTTCTCCCCAGGTTCTCTCGGTTTTGTAATTTTTATGATTTTTCATTTGCTGCGGACTCGTAGAACGTTCTCCCCGCCATTTATTTAAGCCACTGGTATGTTGTGCATCTCCTGGACTTAACAGTGCTCTCCTCTTTTTTGCCCCGTGAACTTCCAAGTCGTCTTCGGGAAGTAGTTGAAGTTTCCTTTTTTTTATTTCTGCTTTTTTGGTTTACACAATTTGATATTCTATATACATTTGTGCATGCATACTTTCTGTTTATGAATTCCTAAATGTTCAATAAATTTTTTAGTATCTCATCATGCAATTTTTTGA
>NW_018242917.1:0-993 GCF_001263595.1 Phalaenopsis equestris
CAATGCAGTACATGCTCCGTTCTCTGTATGCAGTGGCGGCTTCTCCGTTAGATATGCAATATTGCTGAAGCTTCATTACATAAAAATTTGGTGTTAGATAAGTAAAAACACAATAATATGAAGTCTTACGCAGTAGAACCTTTTCCTCATTGCTATTTTCTTACTTTAAAGTACAGGCATTAGAAGCAACATGATTTGCTTTCCATGACTACGATGCACATGGTTCTGTATGATTTCTTGAGTTATAAGTGAAAGAAATACTTATTTTATTTTCATCGATAGAATTAATCTAAAATTTTTTTTTGGTTTTAGGAATCCTTAATTTTATTTTGATTGGGCGTCGGTTGATATTTTGGAAAACATTTATCATATAAAAGCATCAGCCTTTAAAGACTTCATTGTATGATCTGTACAGTACTCTCGTTGCTAATCTCAATGAAGGTCTTACAATTTACTAGTTATGATTTCTATATTTTGTTTAAGGATTATGAAAGTTTTTTTGCTGCCCTGAACCTAATTTCAGTCCATATTTTGCAATTAATGTTTATTGTCTAATGTTCTATGAAAATTGAGGTGCTGAGATATTTCTTGTTGTGTGTTTGCCATCTTCATCATTAGCCTCATAACAATTATTTGTGATTTGCGGTATGAATTTTTATGGAATGAATTTTTCTCCGTGAAACATGTAGTAGGACTTTATGATGGCCTTTGAATAAAATTGAAGGATGGCCTTTGAATAGAATTGAAGCTTTTTTAACTTGCTAACTTCTTCAAATCTAGCACAAATATTATAGCACTTAAGGAAAGAAAATCATAGTGCCTGGGTTAAAGCACCATAGTGCCTGTGCTTGTAAATATGAGTGAGAATTATGGGAATACATAATAATGGGTGCTATTTATGTAGATTTCCCTAAGTTTTTATAAATCAATACGTTTTAATGCATGGGTTAAAGCACCATTTTGCCTAGTGTTGTTCCAGCTGGTTCACATCCA
>NW_018242918.1:0-358 GCF_001263595.1 Phalaenopsis equestris
CTATTGGAAAGATAATTTACGAAATTTTGGCTATGATTTTCATGAATTGTGGTTTTTTTTCTTTTTTTTTTTATCACTTTCAGTACTCCCTTTTAAGTAAGTCAAGCATCTGAGTTTTTGAACTATTTAGAAGTGCAATTCTCCTTCAGAAGTATCAAATATGTCGTTCTCATAGTTCTATTTTAAACAATTTTACCAAACAGGGGCAACATCGTCAGTTTTCCAGAAATAATTGTCCAAAAACTGTTTTCACACTGCTGCACCAAACAGACAATCAGCTTCCCCACAACAGTTTCCTGTGGCAGCGCAGCTGCGCCAAACAAAGCCTTAGGTTGTAATAAAATTATAAAATGATTGT
>NW_018242919.1:0-878 GCF_001263595.1 Phalaenopsis equestris
GCTCTGCTCCCAAGGATGTAGGCATCTTGCCGAATTTCGTTAAATCTCTGTGTTCTTCTGGTTTTGTGTGGATTCCTGTGATTGTTTCGCCCTAAATTTCACAACAATTTGTATCAGAGCGAGGTTCTAGGGCAAAGAAGATCGACGCAGGAAGAACGAAGAAGAATAGGAATTCAGAGAAAAAGAATTCGTGGTTCTGATTGCAGAGAGCGGACGAAGGCGCAGATTTGGTGCTGGAAGGCTCGCAGCAGTTTGGCGCACTTGTTTGGGGCGCTGCGACAGAGGATTCAAAGGCAGCGGTGTGATATTCGTGGCAAGAGGAGTTCCAGTTTCGTGGCCAAAGGGAGGGAATCAAAGGAATTTTTTGATTTCCTGTTGGCAGACGTAAGAACTATCGGAGACAGGCGTTATCAGAGAAGATTGCGTGTAGTTCGTGAAGACGTGAGAACAGAACAAACGAGACTGCGGTTTGTGGCAGTTTCGCGCGCACAGATTTGGAAGCGCGATAGGAGAAAGCCCGACTCCGTGACAACAGGCCTTGGTGGCGAATTGGAACAGAGGAGCTCATGGTTCGTGGGAAGATTGTCTGCGAGTGAAGCTCTGGGAGAAACGCAAAGCGAAGCAAATAGTTCGCGATCGGAGGGTCCACAAGTGCAGTTCCTGAGGGAGCAGAAGTGTTCAACGGTGCGCGATAGGCAGAGCAGACCCGATTGTTTTCGTCCAAGGATTCTGATTAGCGATCCTCGGACGAGTTCAGGACTGGTGAACGAGGTAGAGCGGACATACGAACAGGAGGATCAGGAGTTCGCGGAAGAGAGGTATTGCGACAGGAAGGATTGCCACAGGAGTTCGGCGAAGTTCTGCCCAGGCGGGATTCG
>NW_018242920.1:0-2996 GCF_001263595.1 Phalaenopsis equestris
AAGTCCTTTTTATGCTATTGTTATGCATTTTTAAGAATATTTTTAATGCTTTGAGAAGTTGATGCCTGGAGCAACTTATCCCTATGAAAATCAAAAGAGTTACTAAAATTATACAGAGGTGATATCAACACTTACAATAGATGAGTCATATCTTTGCTCAAAGGCATGAAACACAGAGTTCAAGAACATCAAATATATTCTTGGCGTGTATAAATGGATGTACAATACTAGTGCAAAGCAGATATTAGCCTCAATATATTGACATTCTTAACTTCCCTAGGAGAAATCTTCTCACCATTGAAGAAAATAACAATAAGGTTATGTGTCAGTTTATGGTACCATGAATCTAACATGGGGCTTGTAAAAAAAGTAGCTAAGGTAAAATTAAACTGAACATGACAAAAATTCAACAAATCTTTAGTAGAATAAAAATTAAAACTTAAAATTTCAAAAATAAAAATTAAAACTTAAAATTTGAGTAAATAAGTGAATGATTTTGGTCATCACTTAAAATGATTTTAGAATTCAAAAAATCTTTTAGTAAAATAGAAATTAAATAAGAAACAAAAAAAAAGTATAAATTAAAAATTTAACTTACGTTCAATTTTGACGTTCAGGGCAGTTGGCCCTCCTTCTCTAAATTACTACCCATCTCAGGGATATTTTTAATCACTAGAGATGACATAAAGTAAAATTTATATAGCTTCAACATAACACATTAAGAAAATATTTATTTATTTTTTTTCAACTCACCAACTTTGGTTGCACCATATCCTTTATCTTTGAGATCATTACCAAGTGCGAAGATTCACCTGTCATTGTCGTGGTTGGAGTTACATTCTTGGTCTTGGAAACTATGTTGACCTTTTTCAATGATAAGTTGATCTCAAGGTTCATATTCTCCTCCTCTCATCGATATCGATCCTTCAATTTTTTTCTAGCGCAGTCAACACTTCGAAATCAATCCCTCAGAGTTGTAGAGCTTAAATAGGTAAGAACAAGAATATAAAAGTAAGATATAAGAAAACTCTATCTTAAGGACATGTGAGGGAATTTCTAAATAAACAATACAAACAAGGAAGCGAAAAAAATGACATAAAATGAAAAAAAAAAATCATGAACATAAGTTTACATTAACTTTCCTTAAGGCTAGTTGCTTACCTTTTTTAGTATGCCTTAAATACTAATTATTGCATTAACAAGCTTTTTAGAGAGAGAATAAGTCATTAAAGTTAGCTTAAGGAAACATCCAACTCGCTTAGATGGAGGAGTAAGGTATCAATTTTATATTCAAGCAAAAGTTTTTATTATAGTCTCTCTTTTTTTTCTCAGTCACCCTCTATAGATACTTAAATTGAGAAACTAAATATATACCTCATATACAATCAAATCTAAAAAATGGACAAGAAGAAAAACTTCTTGTTGAAGCAAAGACAAACCAATACTCGCAAATTAGTCAAGCTCTAGAAGAACTCTCTAGCCATGTTCAATGGGACTCATAAGATAGTTTCAAGGATAACTTATTTGTCAGGATTTTACATGTTCAGAGTTAGAAAGACTCACACACCAATTAGGAAAATAATATCTATTAGGATCAATAATTCACCTAATATTATCACCTGACTTGTCAAATTGATATAGTCTAAGAACTCACCTATGTTTAAAGGAGTTACTTGACCTATAATTCTAGGAGAACTAATCACACCTCTACATCTTAAGGCTAACTACTAATCCTTGTCAGAGACTATATTCAAGTTCCATGTATGTTGTATTTTTTTGTATTTATTGCATATATATGTTAATATATAGTGCTTGAGACTCCAAATCCCCATATAAAAATGAGGAATCTTTGAGAAAGTCAAAGGTTAAAGGCAATACTATTTCAGGTTGTCATTGTTGTCTGCTCTCTAATACAAGTTCATAAGTGTGCAGAAGTTGTAATTCAATAACTTGTGTAATTCTTTCCCACCAGTGAGACAATGAATTGTACATGTAATCGCTAACTCATAGTAGAACATCTCAACTTGGCAAGGCCCTGGTATTTTCACTTTTTCGATTTTCCACGTAACAACTTCTGGTTTAGTCACTGTTTTCTTACTTTATTTAAGTGTATATGGAATTTCCGTACTACGCTAAGACAATAATTATTTACTCTACCGTCACGAATCTCCTAACACGCATCAATTAAAATAATACTTGCAAAGTATTCATATATATTACACGAGATTACTTTATTTTAAGAAGTTTTTTATACATAGCACTGAATTCCTATACATTTTCACTCCTAACCTTCAAATTTTGAGCTTTTATATTTATATTACTTTATCCGTGCATAAAAAAAATATTTACCATTTAAAAGCCTTAGAAGCCATGATTTTTATGAAATATGAATGATCTGAATGCTCTAAAAATAAAAATTCAAATTGACTGACATGTAAATATATAGAAGTTGTGTGACGTGTTAAAATGCCCTTTCATTTTATTATTGCATAAATTTGACCGTTATTGTCTACTCTTTGATTGCTTTTGAAGATGCATGATAAATGGGAGGAATTCATTGCCATTCGACTCCTAGAATAACTTTAACTGACATTTCATATGAATTTAATAACCTAACAATGCAAAGCTTTGTAACATTATGACCCTATGAAAATCTTAATATATTACATATATTATTTATATAATAATATATTATATATATTTATATCTAAAATCAAATCATAACACCTTGTGTGGTAACGTGGTTTGTGTTTTTTTTTTTTTCATACATCTAGTCCAGGTTCTAATCCAACACTTTACATCTATTTTTTTCAATTTAATTTTAATGAGTCAAGTTGGAGCCGAATGCGGACACGAATATTTAAATCTAGCCGAACACGAACACACTATTCACGAGCCAATTTCGAACACGAGCCAGTTTTGAACACGAGCAGTTTCGAACGAGCCAAGCCTGAGCTCGCTCAAGCTCGGCTTTTTTACGACCCTAAATTGAGCTT
>NW_018242920.1:6904-25494 GCF_001263595.1 Phalaenopsis equestris
TATATATATATATATATATATATATATATATTCAAATTAAAATTAATTGGATCAATGGATCTAGTCACACTCATTAAAATAAATCAATTTAATTTTTAGCGATTTTTGAGCTTTTGACGTAATTATCCATCTAGGGAATGTGTGATTAAAATAATATATTTTCATCATTGTAAAAAAACAGAGACTTGGTGATGATTTCTTTTGGTTTTTAATTTGCTTCATTCCATTCAGTACGTCAACTAAATTGGATGATAAAAAGGATTAGGTTAGAATTCTAGAAATTTGTTTTTAAAACGCAATTTGCATTTCCTCTTCTAAACGGCTTCATTAGTTTAGCTTTAGCACCAGTTGAAAGCAAAATCTGTGGTCAGTATTCAAAGTTGCATTTATTTTCTTTGTTAGTACTGCACTAACAAAGTGGTTGCCACCGTTACTTTCCCATCAGCCATTAACATGGTGGCCCTCCCACCTAATATAATTTAGAGGATACCTCCCCAACTCAATCAATTTCATCAACATTTCATGAGAATCAATCCCACCTTGTTTCTTCCTTCTTCCTTCTTCCTTCTTCCTTGTTCCTTCTTAGCAGTTCTTTTTTACGTTACACCATGGTTCAGAGGAAAGCACCAGACAGACCAAAATCCTCAACTGAACAAAAGAAGAGCCATGGCCGATCAGAGAGACAACCCTCTTCTCATCTGCAACCAGATACAAAAATCATGAGAGGAACTGATCTTAAGAAAAAACTGAGAAAGGTAAATTCTACAAAATGTTCTGATTTTGATAGCTTCGAACTCCCCCCTATGGATATTCAATTCAAGAAAACATCCCCATGCAAGAAGAATTCTTCAACTCCAATCAGAAGCTACATGAGACCGACTAGAAGTTCTGATGATAAGAAGAAAAGACCAAGAAACTCGAAGTACTCGAATTCCTCTTCTGCTGTGAAGGCACAGAGCATACAATCCAACTTAAAACAAGTGAAATCTTCAATGAAGAAGAGATTGGTGGTCACTTTGTGTTCGAAGAAGAATGTGAACGGGGCCACCTGCTCATCAACTTTGAAGGATTCGAGGTTTCCTGCAGCTTTGGAGCTCAATCATGGAGCAACTGAAGCCGAGGGAAGTTCGACGATAAGAGTCTGCCCTTACACTTACTGCTCCCTTAATGGTGGTCATATGCGTGAGCCTTTGCCTCCTCTCCAGCGCTTCATTTCTGCACGGAGGAATTTGCTCCAGACCCAGAAAAGTTTGATGGTACAGAGACTGTTTTCATTTAAAAATGGACCGTTACAAAAGGAAGGAAAGTTGATTGATGAAGAGACCATAGAGGAGAACAACTGTCATGAAATTAGCAACTTTGAAGAGAAATATAATCATGAACAGTGTATTCTCGATGAAGTGAAACATTCAATGGAAATTATGCCTCAAACGAATGAAGCTTTAGATATCAGCTTTGAAGATGATTATGATTATGATGTGGATCAGAACAGTGAATTATCACAATATGAAATGGATGATGTCATGGTGAACTTCCTTGAGTATGTGGAGTTTGATCATGATAGAACAACAGCTCTGAAAGACTCTGAGGAAGATGATGAAAAAAAGAAGTCTGAAATCGGAACTACGGATATTAAGTGGGAAGAGAAAATATGTTTGTTTCCTGACAAAAGAGAGTTCTCAGAATCCCCAGATGAGCATTTTTCTGAAAATACAACAAATAGTTATGCCACAATTGAAGCAGAAGAAGATTCAAAAAGTGGGCTCATTTCACAAAGCATCAAGGATGAAGTTCAGAAGCTTCCATCAGAAATGATGAATGAAAGCAGATTGGGATATGAATCTGAAAGTCCGGAGAAAGAGGTGCCGGATGCTTCTAACAAGACAGGTCGAAATAAATTGAATGTTTCTGCTACAAATTTCAAGGGAATTGATGGTATTTCAAACCCAAGATGGAATATTGCAAAAAAGGGAGTTACTAGAAAATTTGACCAAGTTAAGGAATTCAACCCACGGCCACTAAATTTTCTTCCATTGGAGCCTGATCCAGAAGCAGAAAGAGTGGATCTGAGGCATCAAACAATGGATGAGAGAAGAAATTCAGACGAATGGATGATAGATTATGCACTTCAACTGGCTGTTACAAACTTAGGTCCAGCCCGGAAGAAGAAGGTGGCTCTGCTTGTCGAAGCTTTCGAAACCGTCCTTCCATTGCCTATGTGTGAAAAACCTCTCAGACATGGCACATCAGCCTTCAATCATCTGAGTTTTATTCAAGCATGCAGCTAATACTCTCACAGGTAATTTAAATCAAAGATAGAACTTTTGTTTAGCTTTTGTTTTCATTTCATTCATAAACTACTTCATTATAGGCTTTTCTATTCTAGTTCTTGTACTAATTCTATTTCTTTTTGTTGAAGCAGATTACTTTGAGTAATTAGGCTGCGATTGAATGAGATTTGGACATAAGAAATCTTTAATGGCCGGATTGACGTAAGAATTCCTTAACCAAGAATTTAGTACTGATATATAAGAGTGTGATGTTTGTCTCCATGAACAATTCTGTTCTGCTTGTTAAAAAGGTGTGTCTGGCTTTATAAATGATATGAATTGCTTAAACTACAACTGCTTTTATGTATTTTCTTCTAAAGTGAAATCAAATATGTATTTATGTGTTTTTTTTTGTTGTGAGGATGATTCTATGATATTGACCATGATTCTATGATATAGACAATGTAAGCTTGCTATGTTACTCAAAAGTAGTAGTTTTATTTGTAGAATTAGCACGCTCAAATTATGATCCGCTTGGTGTCATGTAGATGGAAAAATTGCTTTAGAAAATTATGGAGTTATTGTATATTATTGTTAAGTTGAATGCATTTAAATGCAAATTTCTGTTTGAGCTAAGTAAAAAAGGTGGATTTCTTATGCAAAAAACAAAAGGTAAAATTGAAACACTTTTTTTTTTTAAAATATATTTTCCATCTCCATGCAACCAACTGAATAAGCTCTTAATGAACCCAGCCTAATAAACCTGAAAATAGAATTGGTATATGTATGCTAAAAAAAATAAAGAATACAAAAATTAAAGGCATCAGAATAAACATAGTAAAAACAAAGGAAATATGAAAAAAAAAGTAATTTAATGCCTCAAATATTACAGGTAAATAAACGAACAATGAAAATTTGTAAATGAATCATAATTAGTTTGGTAAAGCAAATGATGATGATGATTAGTATATTCAATATGAAATGGTTGAAGATTAACAAATTACTTAAAGAATGAATAACAAATTTCATTCTTTCGTCCATTGGTTTAAGACGGTTTTCTTCTTGTGCAATCAAGCCCGAAACGTTTGATTAAATGTACGATATTGGTTATAAATTTGTTCAGAACTTCTGCATTGGTGCTTTTCTATATGGTTATTTCCAAGCTGTCTGGTCTTAGACATGCTTTCTATGTTTAAAACTAGATTTTCTTTTTATTTTTCACATAGTATTATAGTTTAAGGGCTTCAGTGCAGTCAAAGGTGGGAGGAGATTTCGATAAATTGGCTTGTTCTGTGTTGAATCCTAAGAACACCATGGAAAAAAGCTGAAATAAGGAAAAGAATAGTAGATCAAACGAAGAGATCGTAGAAGAAAAAAAGGAGAATCTCTTAGAGTTTCATCAAGGCGGCGGTTACAGAGAATTTTTTTATTTATTTGAAGTTTGAGTCCTTATCCCTTTTGGTAACCCCCCTATTTATATGTCTAGGCAGGCCTTGATACGCTACATAAGTCGCTACATAAAAGGAACTAAAGTATATGTTTTAAATACAAGTAAAATAGCAAAATGTGTAGCATAAAAGTTTGTCTATTTGACAATCTTTTTCACGTTGTCCCACTTAATAAAATCAAACTGACTTGTCAAATGGATTAGTTGGATAAGTTCATCAAATTGGGTGACCAAATTATCGGGTTGAATAGATCAGCTGCTTTGATGAGTTGAGTTTGTCTACTAAAGTGGTTATCTAAGGATTTGTTTGGGGTAGCTGCAACTTAATAAAAAACATTTGTACAGTAGCTATCACAGGAAGCTGCTGCGTAGAAGCTACTCCATATACACTGGTTGTCTGTTTATTCTTTGTTATTTAAAAAACAACTGTGTTGCAGCTGTTTCTGGACAAATGACTATTTTATCCTTGTATAATAATGGTTTTAATAGAACTCTTCATAACAATATATTTCATACTTGAGAGCAAATATTCAGTGCAAAACATTATAAATATAGATGGACACCTCTGTAAACAGTGAGTAGTATAACTATCAGAATTAAGAAAATAACTATTTAAATAATAATTAATAATAAAATAACATTATTTTTAAAATACTAACGGCGTATGTCACAAGATAAGCAGTCCTCTAGGGAAACTCTCCACGCTCGATCACTCTCAGCGGTGGAAACTTTTAGCCCATCTGCATACCGAAAATAGTCACAGATTTCTATAATTCTTTGTGGGCACCTATAAAACGGTCTTTCGTAGCTATGTGACTGATTTGATGTGAGCAGCGAACATTGAAGTATGCAGTAACAGTGCATTTCTTTGGAGATATCAGAAATTCTATAGCTCATCCTTTTTGAAGACGTAACAACACTAACTCTCAAACATAGCAATAGTAAAAAATAATAACAAAAATAATTAGTTAAAGTTTTATGAAGCTATGAGGTATCAGAGAACTTAGTATGTAGACCAATAAATCTGTCACAATAAAAAGAGAGTAAATCTTTCACAAATGTAATACCAAGTTCTTTTGTGTCACATATGCATAACACCAAAAAAGGCTATTTAGAAAATCCTCAGAAATCATAATACCGAAAAAAAGAAAGGAACGTGGTTGCTTTCATTAGGATCTAACATGTGACATCAACTAATAGCGATGTAGAAACCATCCAGAAGAACCATTAGGTCAAACGTCTCATCATAGACCTCCAAAATTCACAAAAAGAAAAACAGAAAAAAATACAAAAGGAAAAAAATCAAATATAACTTGCCAAAAAAAAATGACCGCAGTAAATATCAAATGCATAATGTAAAGAATTATACACGAACTGTATACTGTGCAGATACAATAAACAATGAATGTCTTCAACAACCATTAAAATTAGCAGAAATATAAAGTAACATCTCCTCCAATAACCCTCCAACTATTGCATCTGCAATTTATTTCCTCCACTCTGTCATCTTGCTTGCACCTTCCCCATTTTGAGTGCAGTTCTTGAGAACATCATTTTTTGTCTGTAACAATGACTGTCCAAGCCAATACTCATATGCATCAACAGTGACATGTGCATGATTCTCGTCTGCCCTACTGAAGTCGATGTCATTGCGGGAAGGTTGTCGCCGAATATAATTGTGAAAAGTCATTATGACAACCACAATTAGCACCATTTTGGGAAACGAGTAAGCAGACATATCGTGAAATATAACCCATTTTTTCTTCCAAACACCAAAATTGCTTTCAATGAAACCACATAATCAGGAGTGTCTTTTGTTGAACATTTTATCTCTTGGCTCGCGTGACATTGCTGGCTTGCTCAAGGTCAGGTATGTGGTATCTCATATCAAGATGGGGCATCAGATACCATCGCTACAATAGATACCCAGCATCAACCAAATAATATTCACCTATATGAATAAAATGATTAGTGTTGAAGTAAAAAAAAAAAAGATGACCAACCTAGTCTCAAATGAAGCCGTGGGTCTATGTAAGAAGTTGTATTTCTTATTCTGTATTGCAGATTTGAAAATTCGACTATCATGTGCACTTCTCTCCTAACCAGTCAAGACAAAAGTAAAACACATATTGAAGTCACATAGGACCATGAATTTCTGCGTCAATGATTGACAACAGCCGATGAATGTGATCTCCTCATTGTTTGGAATATATGTATCCACGTGTGTTCCATCAATTGCTCCAATACAACTCTAAAAAGAAAATGAAAGGTTTCTTAATTAGTATTTTCATATGAAAATTGAATGTACTAAATAGGAGAAACTAACTGAAAGTATGGTATATACCGTGCATCGTGTGAAATATCCACGGGGATCCATTCGAATGTAGGATCTATTGGCTTTATGACTTGTGTTGAAAAACTGGCAGGTGCACTCAACCCTACTAAAAATTATCTGCAAATTGTCTCGAAAGTGTGCTGAAAATGTTCCATAGCTCTCGTATTTGTTAATTATATAATAATATGTAGAGAGTTATTGCTAAAACCTCTTGTGAAGTTGACTTGGAGGAGCCATGAAATCTATGATTTCTACAAAGCTTCTCCAACATATCAGTGAATTTCGCCAGTGTCATGTGAAAAGTATTGTCAAACCCCGTTGGGGGCTCGCAAGTAGTTCTCCAACCCATTTATTGACAACATAGGAGGATGTCATGCAAGGGGAGCATTCTATGTGCGAGTTATAATACTCATGCATCAAATACACTATAGCTACAACTCTCCTTCCTTTGGTTTCTCTGCTAGCATCTATGTATTTTGGTATCAAAGTAGCTAACACATAAGCTTGAACGATTTAACTACAATCAGATAATGTTATGAATTAAAAAAAACATCAAAATAACTTTTTTGAATTAAATAGAAAACAAAAAAAATGAAAAACTCTCAAGTAAAGTGACATTTACAAAGCATCGTAAATGCCCAGAGTAGCACGAAAAAAATTAAGCATTCAATGAAAATTGTCCAAAGTAGCATATCTAAAAAAAATAAACAAATAATAAATATGAAATGTCGCACAAGGATATGGTAAAATAAAGTATCTCTCAAGCGGCATTGCTCCCACGAAAATAAGGTAGGTAATCCACCTAACGGTCTGCAGTCATCGTCATGAAAAACTCTCTCGGGTTGAATCTTCAAGCAACATCGTAGAGAACAAATACAACGACATGTTCTCAAAAATATCTAGAGTTGCCTTTAGAATTCACGTAATTTGTTGGATAGATATTTCTTGTGGTAGGCCATGGTCATTGTTGCATGAAGCCACCAATTGTGATATCTAACTTCCAATGAAAGCAACTCCCTCCTTTTTCTTCTTCTCAACCCTGAGCCTCTTTGATTGACTTGTGGATTCGACTTTATTGTGGTTTGGGCTGAGGACTTCGTTAGAATCACCTATCTGGTCAGCTGCTAAATTTGCAGGAGTGCCACTAAGCCCCGCCTCACTAGGGGCACATGGATTGTTGCTTGTAAATACAACACCACCAAACATACGATCTAACTTCTCTTCCAGCTTAGACTTGATGCCACTGCATTTAAATTTTTTAGCAGCTAACACCACCTACAAATTCAATTGTCATGTTGATGGACTAGAAATTTTTTTTAAAAATAATCGAAAATAGTAAACTTTTAAAAAATGCTCACCATTAGTCTCTCAGCCCACCACTCTTCGGAAGCATCAATTGTTTTCTTTATCAGGTCTCAACCCAAGCCCGTGATTTCGTGTTCCAATTCATTCGAGATTTTTAAATCATTTTTCAGCTGATTCTGCTTATTTTTCAACTGCAACCTATTATACTCTCTACCTATACTTAAATTTTTTGATGATATTTTGTCATCCTTCCTTATCGAAATAGGTTATCGGTCTAGTTCCCTTCTCAACCTTCTTTAGACTCAGGTCACAAAATATCATTTTGGTATCCTTATCCAAAATTATAGCTATCACCACCTTCTTACACACAACAATACAACAAACACTTTCACACACAAAACACTATTATATGTATTCACCAACAACTCCACACACCAATGCACTAAAGAACACATAAACGATCACAGAATCACCACCTCCCACACATCCACCATCACCAACACTTCCACAATCACACCAAAAATACCCATCACCACCTCACCCACACACAAACACATCCACCATCACCAATACATCCACAACCACACGGATACTCAATAAATACTTCCAAACATATCCACCTCACCCACACACAAACACCTCCAAACACCACCACCTCCACATCCACATCAACGCACCAACATCCCTTCACCACCACATCCACGTCCTTCAACACAAACACATCCAACCCCACATCCATTACATAAACAACATAAGTCAACATCAACCAAATGTTCATAATCCAACATCAACCAAAAGACACTCCTTTGCATGTGATTACAAGCCATTGAGCGTGCATTCAAAACCAACACTAATTTTAACAATCAAGAATGTAAAACAGAAAGCATAAAACCAAAATCATACATCAACCAGAAACCAACACCAATTTCCAATTCATCACATGTAGCATTCCCAAAAATCCTAAAATCTAACATAAAAAAAAAACCAACTAACCATAAGCAATTAGAAAATCAAAAACCATAAAATTTTTTAGCACAATAGGCATTAAGCAACAGGAAGGGAACCACCACACAGAGGAAACCACAAAGTTCTCAGGCATAAAAGACTTTTGCAAAATCAAAAGCCACATAAACATTTGGGTATATATTACTAGCAAGAAAAGAAGAACCACACAGAGAAACCACTACAAATAGGAAACCACAAAAATCATGGCCTTGAACACATTTAAAAATACAAAAACAATAACTTAGTTAAGGTAAGGATCACCGAACAAGAGGAGGCACCATAGCACAGAAGAACCACCACATAGATAAAGCACAACACAGAGGAACCACCGCACAACGAAGTCACAACACCGACGAACCACCACACAGAGAAAACACATCATAGAAGAACCACCACACTTACAAAGCGTCGTAGAGTAGATAAATAAGAGGAAAAAGAGAACTAACTTTACCCTATCCCTGAGAATCGCGTGCATGCGTGTGAGAGAGAGAAAGAGAGAGGAGAGTTTAAGGCAAGTATCACGACAGAGACGATCCTGGGAGAGGAGCACACCTCTAGAGCAAGAAATGTGAGAGAACAAATCACGATGAGGAGAGGGGCAGCCCCATCAGCAATATTCAAAGGAACGTGGGCCACGGGTCAAGCCAGTGGCCGCGTTTTCTTTAGCTTTTTGTCAAAAGCCACCACGTTGGGGTATCCAAACTCCCCAGATTGGCATTACCAAGCCTCACTGCAGTCCTAGTGCTAGCCCAAATGGTGACTAAATTGTCTTGTGACTGATCATGCTAACTATTTGAGTTGACTGACGGAGGCTTTTGGCCAAGTTATTGTGGTGAATCATTTTATCAGACTGACCAATTTAAAATTTGATTTGTCACTTATCTTGAATTCAGACCCGTAAAATTGTACTATACATATTTAATACATAAATGATCTTATCTCTTTAATAGTTAAGCTGCAAAAGAAAAGGATAATGATAATTTTTAATCAATTCAATGATAAACATGTTTGAAAATATTATGAACATTGACAAGATTTGACTTTACCAGTTTAGAATTTGGCTAGTCAGTTATCTTGAATTTTTAGTTGAGAAATTGGATTATACATATTTGGTACGTAAATGATCTCATCTCTTTAATAGTTAAGATAATTGTTAACCAATTCCATAATAAACATGTTTTAACATATTATGAACTTTGACAAGACTTTACTTCCCTATTTCTCTTGAAATATATTGTCATGCATAAATAAAGGCAAAAGGTGCATGCTTTTATCAATTGCTCGAACAACTTATCTGTTTTCATTATCTTACTTTCTAGGGTGCCATTTCTTGTGATAACTAAAAGATGCTCCAGTTAAGAAGTTCATGATCCCAAAAGTGAATATATAGTAGCCCCTTTGTTTAAGAAACGAAAGAAAGAAGAGAACTCAAAAAGAAAAAAAATAATAATTGAGAAAAAGAATCAAAGTTATCAAGAGGAAACTTCTTCTTTTCTTTTTATTATCGATTTCCCATCCATTTTTTGAATCTTTGCTTCCTATGGATTTGCCCTATTTTGTTCTTCACATTGCTACAATTTCTGTCATTTGTAAAACCCTTGCTTCTTGGATCTGTCATTTTTTTTAGAAACTCCATCCTTTTCATAGCCTCCCTTTTCTGAACATGTGTTGGATGAATTCAAAGAGAAGAATAATTTATTAAATATGGACCAAACTGAATTTAAATTTGATGACATTATAAAATTTAAGAAACGTGCTTATAAATTAATGATATCACTCTTGGATTGAATAATTTGAAGGCGATATCCATTGTAGACAAAGTTAAATTATCATAACAACTTTATGAGTAGAAGAAATTTTTTGATAATTTAAGAAATAATATGATTGATATGATTGAGGAAGTCCTAGCAATTCAAAAATAAGTCGAATCAACTCAATTAGACTAGTTTAAAGTAATTGCTAAGTTTGTGTTGAAATGCTTAATTGAGCATGATCGAATTCCACTCGAAGTTGCCACTAATTCTAATTACAAATTTTTTTGCCCCCTGTCTAAATTAAGAAACTTGCCCTTAGTGAATAGGTAGAATTTCTAGACATGTAATGATTTCAAAATCTTTTTAAGGTAAGGAAGTTAATTCATATCTATATCCAATGCGATTGAATTAAATTTTCTTTATCAATAAAGTATGGTATTTAAAGAAAACTAATAATTTTCTTATTTACTATCTTGGCCTTGTGGTTAATAAAATGCCTAAAAATGTGACACTTAAGGTTAAATTTTATAAATTTATGTTTTCTAAAAAATAAAAATAATTAAAAAGAGAAACAATAATAGATATATTTTTTCTTCTTTTTTATACTTTTCTTTTATTCACTCCAATTTTCTCTCGATTCTTAAATTAAATCTACCCCACATGTTATAATAGTAGTCACACCTTCTCCATTTATGATTTCTCAAGATAATTGAAGTCGCAAAATTGATATAATAATTTGCTATAGTTTGTGATTAGTTTTGATCACTCCATAAATTTGATGATCACTTTTGGATTCATATATATTTTCATAAAGTAATTCATTTAGGGAACCATAGAATTTATATGCTATATTTTTATAAAAATAATACATCTAGAATTTTCTTCAAATATTTAAATTAACCCTGCTCAACTATATGAACTTTGCAAACCACTCTCTCAATACATAACTCAAGAAGGAAGACATTTCAAGCATATAAGCACAATTCATGTATTTTTAGCTATCCTTCAAGAAATTCATAGAGCCACAACTTCCTCACTTGATTGAATGAAACCCAAGCCTAGAAACTTAAGAGACATAAAGCACCAAGCATGAGAGTTTTCATGAACATAAAGCCATAAGCATGGAAGTTTGCTTGAACATAATGTAACAAGCATGGAAGCTTGTATGGATATAAATTCACAAGCATGGAAGTTTACATGAAAATAAAGCCACAATCATGAAAGTTTGAATGAATATGGAACCACAAGCATGGAACATGTAGGATTACCACATGGATTTACATGAAAGGTAAAGTACGACATACATATTTGCATGCACCATAAACCACCACATAAAGAAGGTTCACTTCTAAGATGGATGGGTCAGCTTTTAAAGTGGATGCAAGTTTCTAAACTTTGTACCTTAGATTGACCACTTAACTCGCTCTCTGGTTAAATATAAGTCCTCATACTTTTTGTCCTAATCTAGTCTTCCCTTTGCACCTCTTTGTTTGACAGTGAGTTTCTATGCTTTCCTTCATAATGCATTCATGTGTATGATATGAAACAAATTGACACGACTAATATGATGTGATACATTTTGTGACACAAAATGATATGTCATGAAATGATGTAACATGAAATAAAAAAAAACAAAAGAAAATGAATTAAATTTCCCTTTGATTAGCTCATAGAATAGATGTTAGTTTGTATGATTTTCCATCCTGATATTATCACCTTTTTCACCACTTTGGTTGGTTGTGAGTTTGCATGGCTTTCCATCTTTTGTGGTCAATATTTTCAGTCTTAGGGATTCTATGCACCAGTTCACTAACCATAGATTTCTCTCGCTGACTTTTATAGGTCAGAAGTAAGTCCCCCAATAGCTTCCTTTCCGAATATTCCAAACTAAACTCTTTCAGGCAATATTTAACCAAATCCATAATTTTTAATGAATTCTATTGATAGGAAACACAAACTTCACAAATATTATACCTCAAACCTTCAATCTATCATATCAAAACCTCAATGCGCATATCATATTCCAAATCCAAAATTTAAAAAGTATCAATAATCTTATTTCTGGACTCAGTTGATTGCCTCAACCAATTTCAATATGTTTGTTGTACTTTGAACATTCCTCCGTACATCTTAAAGGCCCATTTTCTTACCTCACTTTTAGTTAACTGCTCATTCATTTAAAATCTCAAATTCAAACTCGAAATAAATTGCGTAAAATGGAAATGAATTACAATTAACTTCAATCAAATCTAAAAAATTGACTGAATTGTAGTCTAATGAGAGAATATTATGAAATTATCATTTTTATGCCCAAAAATTGTAATTTTGTCTATAGATCATTGTAGTGAAAATAATTTCATGGTATAAGCTACATTTGTTTCATTATTAATATTGGAATAACATGAAATAAGTTTTAATGGTTACTGAATAATGTTCTATGTGAAATTTTGCATGGTAAGCTAACATGTTTGAGAATTAATACCACATAATTTTTTTTTATCGGGGCATCATTTTATAAATAAACTTCATAAAGAATTACTAATTTGATCTAGGGTTTGGAATTTAAAGTTAAGTTAGCCGAATTGAAAGCTTACGTGGGTACTCTAAGGTGACAGGCAAGAATTTACCCAACATAACCAAAGATTTAGAAACTTAACTGTAGGTTAGCAAATATTCTTTATGCACTCGGAAGAGGGTAAAGAATAAGTATGCTCTTTTTTTGTCAGTAAACTACATTTAAATTTATAAACATCTGATTCATACACTGGTTATGATTTCATTGTAAGGGGAAGAGCTTTCATAAAATTTGAACTATTCAACGTAAAGTTAGTTTAAAAACACTTATAATTTTCTTGAAGTTTAGAAATAGCATTAGTAGGTATAAGTACTCCTTTTTACACATATAATTTCGAACTTAATTCCAAGATATGTTACCTGCAGTTTAAGTAGAGTCTTACTAAGTCTATAAAAAGTGTTTTTATCCTAGTGAATTTTTCAAATCAACAATTAGAAAATATATTTTAAAATTAGCAATACCTACATCACTAGGAGTAGCCGCTATAAACACATAAAATTATATTATCAGCCCGGAAAGTGCGGTCAACACCTGTAGACTACATTTTTCACTGGAGGAACCTCAGCATGAAATGTGAGTCGCAGCTCTAGGAGCAACATGCGGTTGAAATTCTACTAAAAACATCCATGGACTAGTAGTATTCATGCTATAAGGGTTCACAATAAAAAAATTACTCAGTAAAAACTCCCAGCATCCAAGAAGAAGCCAAGCAGATGACTGAACAGAAAAAGTTGAAAAGGCAAGGCAGGTTAAGACATTTGAAAAAAAATCAGAAAATGTCTCAACTATAGAAAAGGGCAAGCGACCCAAGTAAGTGTAGCCTGAGTAGAAGAAACAACGACGAAACATCAACATTTCACAAACACAGCTGCCTTTACAATTGCAGTTTCAATAATAAATTCAACAAAGGACCAAAAAGAAATCATTGATAGATCAAATGAATAAAGAATATCTGTTCAAGATGGAAACTGTAGCTAAACTATTCCATACTTTACTCAAGATGCCAGAGTTCAAACTGCCTGAATTTCTTCTTGCTGATTACAACAAGAATGAAGATGGATAAGAGATAGTATGGTCAAAATCTTTTAAAAAGTTTCTTAACAAGATAAAGACTACTTGAGTTTCAACATCAGCAATGAAGCAACTCCAACCATTAAGAAAAGGAAAGAAAAAGACAGGAGAAAATTAAGCTGATAAGATTAGAGGTCATTGCGGGCTACTCCTCATTTTATACCTTCCACTTTTATTCCTTCTACTTCTACTCATGATATTAGACTGGTTGTCACAGACCAAAGAAAGACATTGCTTGAGTTGTTGACATTGTATGACTATTTCTTCAACCCTTTGGGGATAGTTATTGAAAAATCATATAAATTTGCGTACATCTTGTCCATCTCTAATGAAGAATCTGGTTTCATTCTTGTAAATAATTATCAAATTGTGCACGATCTCGATGGGCCCAAAAAGGGTACTGCGGTGAGGCAGTGACCCAAAAAGGGATGGGCATGCCGTCACTGCAGCGACTTAAAAGGGTAAGCCAAGGAGGTTGTGACCCGAAATGGATGGGCATGTCATGGTGACAACGACCAAAAAAGGGTATGCTTTGGAGGTAGTGACCTGAAAAGGAATAGACATGTTGTGGAGGAAGTGACCCCAAACAAGTATGCCGAGGAGGAAGTGGCCCAACAAGGAATGGGCATACCATGATGGGAGCGGCCCAAAAAGGGATGGGCATGCCATGGCGGCAGCGACCCAAAAAGGGTATGTCAAGGAGGAAGTGACCCAAAGGAATGTGTAGCTCAAGCAAATGACAATGATCATGGAAGCAAAAACATACACAGTGCAATGCAACATGTAGGTCTGCAAGCATGCATGTGCACTTGCGCAACAAGCAATGGTGCAAGTGGTTGTTCAACCGGGCTGGGGTAACTGGTCGAACCAAAGTGTTGTGTCAATTGGATTGGGATGGCCAGTCGAGGCGCAAGTGATGCCGATCTGGATAGCCAGCCGAGGCACAAGTGGTGCTGACCGGTCTGAAGCGACCAATCGAGGCACAAGAGTTGTCGATAGGTTCAAATCAACTGATCGAGGTACAAGTGATGCAAGTGTGGGATGATCCATGCAAGACACACAAGACATAATCCAAGTCAAGCAAACATGCTTGGTAGAGAACCATGCTCGCGATAATTTCCTTGCTTAGAAACCTAGGGTTTGGTGCTTGGATATGCTGCATCACCGCCTCCTACTTTAGTGAAGTGTGTGAGGAGTTTCTCCCCAAATTTTCAAGGAGAAAACTCTCTACACCATCGTGAAATGGGCTAGGTACAAAGCTTTTCCCAATTTCACGATGCCTCAATGCTTTGCAAAGTGAGTTAGCTACAAAGCTTTTCTCACTTTGCAAAACCCAACCTCCCAATTTATCCAAGAAAAATTAGGGAACCCAAAGCAAGCGGTGGAAGGGGCTCCAACTCATTAGTACTTGTGCTAGGGTTCACAACAAACAAATTCACTTGGTTCTACAAAAGATGTTTGGCCACACATGAAAACCCTAACCTAAATGGTTGCTCTAGGAAGGCCAAATATCCATCACATGGGCACGTGGCCGCGCTGGCTAAAGCCTACCGACAAATGTACCTCGTGTGGGCAATCGAACTCACATGCTTAACACAACTAAAACCTAGGGGTAGATATAAAAATGAATGTAAAGGGGAAGAAAATCTCATCACCGTGGAGTTTTCTCGACGTCCACCAGAGGTTGGGAAGAAGCTCTCCTAGATGGTAAGAGAGAAGTTCACAAGTCCTTCACAAAGAGTGGAAGAAGCTTCCCTTGTTGGAGAGTCCGCCAGAGTTATCCGGAGTTAGCCGGAGTTGCCTTCCCCGAGCTAAGATGACTCTTTTCTAGTCGTGCTCCTTGGAAGCTTCACCGGAGAGGAAGAAGAGTAGATCAAAAGAAGACGAGGTGGAAGAATGACTAACCTTTAGCTCCTCCCTTGAAGTAACCCTCAAAACTTCAAGCTCTCAAGGAATTGTAAGAACTCCCTAAGAGATGGAGTGGAGGAGAAGAAATGGAGTATAAATGAAGAATAAAAAGTGGAAGAGGAAGTTATAAACCTTAGCTTACCAAGATAAAAGCCCTCACCACTCCAAAAGCTCTCCTACAGCTCCTCTCCCTTGCACTCCTTCAACCCACCTAACAAAATGGCGTTGATTCTTTTTGAATGGGAGACGATACTCGATTAATCCAACCGAGCACCTCTAAAATGACCAAAATTCTTCCAATAGATGCACAAGGAGCTTCTAAAGTGAGGGAAAAAGGGTCCTTTCATACCACCTTTTTCTACTCCCCAGGCTCATGATCAAAATCCCTACAAAAAATTGCAATTTCGGAAGTAGAAATGGAGTAAAAAAATTGTTCAAAATCGCTCGTGGAAGTTAGCCAGCGCCTAGGAAACACTTAACCTGGCACCAAGGCCCCAACCAGGTATATTGGGGCCTCGGCGCCTCCTAGGCGCTGCCTAGTCTAAGCTCTCGGGAAAATGACTTTGTTTGGCTTGTTTGGGGCCTTGACGCCCCGTTTCTTTGGCACCTAGAAATTAGGTCTGTGCCAAATATTTAAATGTTGTTTTAGACCTTTGGAGGCTCTGGCTCGATGGCTCAGAAAGTATTTTGGGTGTGTGGGCCCATAGGGTCGACCCCGAGGAGTCGGTCAAGCTAGAAACCTTGATTTTCACCGTGAACATTTGATAGAGCATTTTTTCAATCCAAAATTATGGTAGACTCCATATGAGTGAAATTTATTTCCATAAATTTAAAATTGAATGTTCTCATCGGTCATTCCCAAGAGAAATAGGTGTCAATGGTCATCCTAAACCGCGACGCGGGTAGTCTGTCTCGAACCCTAATTTTCCTGTAATGCGTGTAAGTGGACTCCGTGACTTATTATGCTTGTGGGAGGTTTTTAATGGATTTTTGGTGACTTCTAATCATTAGATTAAGCACCTAGAATGTCTCACATACTAGATGGGCCTCCCGGAAGGAATTTTCCTTTGTACGGTTGATTCGCCACAAAACCTAACTACTTGCCCCGAACAAGTGCCAGATGGTTCCGGGTGGGTGTCTTAAGCTTCTGGAAGCTACGGGCTAACTGTAAAACATATTGAGTCATGTAGGTGGACATCTTACACTTATGATATAAAAAATTGATACCAACATATGATATAGTAGCCCTCAAGATAAAAGCTAAAACTTTCTAGAAAAGAATGGATATTTAAGAGAGAGAGTATTAAAAAATATTATCTATAAGATAAACAAGAATGATAGAAGAGTGATAGATAAAATATTTATATTTGAATATAAAATTTTAATATGCTAAGTTCACAAGTAACACCTGATTCACAGTGCGGTTTTGGAAGTGTCAAAACATTTGAGAATAATTGCTTTAAGAATAAATGCCATTTAAGAAAAAGTTTGTCTCTACTATTATTTTGATTAGGGATAGGATATGAACCATTAGTAAGGGCTAGTGTTTTGGTAAAGTCTCGACTAGAGAACCAATAAACCTTGAGAAGGGTAGGTGCAAATCAACATCTATGGAAAATATAGAGGTGAGATAACTAGTTTATAGAGATATTTTTCATATGATTCTATATGGGAGAGTTATGAGTTACTTTAGGGTAATCTATAGCATTAAAAGACAATAAAAAGAAGATGCTTCAAAGTCCTATTCTTCGATGTTTTATTTTACTTATTCCATTAAAGAGCCAAGGGTTTATTTTATTAGTACATATTATGCTATTTTGGGTGACAAGAAAATTCTAGGATTCATGAGTAAAGGTTTCTAAAGCAAAATGCTTTTAAATAGTTTTACCAAAAAATTAACACCATTTATGCCCCTGGGTATGTAATTTTAGAGGTTTAATAACGAGTTTACCAATGTATATATAGAGTTGAAGGTGAACTGCAATTTAATAGCTATAAGATTATTAGCACTAAGAAGAGGGAAAAGCTTGCTAGAAATTCTGGAGATATCATTCAAAATTCCTTAGTATAAAGGTGCATCATTTAACTGATAAGTTTGAAAGATTCGTTTAGGTGGACCATTGTTTTACCACCTAGCGATCTTAGCAAAACAAATATATTTCCAATTTTTTGTTTTTTTGTTTACATTGACATCATTATTTGGACAAAATCATCGTAATTAACTCTTCCATCGCCATCAAAGTCCTCATCTGTCAATTTCTCACCAAGGCTAATTAACACATTTTTTAGCTGAAAATAAAACCATAAAACAGACTTTTAGCATAAAGAAAATCATTTCCAGTCATCCAAGGAAATTTTTTTTTGCCAATTATGCTTAATGGCTGCAATTTGCTGTAATTAATTTCTCATGGTTGGCTAATGGACAAACTTTGTTGTATGAATAAACACACACACACACGCATATATATAAATATATATATACAGAGATATATATATATGTGTGTATATATATGTATATAGATATGTGTGTGTATATATATATGTATATAGATATGTGTGTGTGTGTGTGTATGTGTGTGTGTGTGTGTGTGTATATATATATGTATATAGATATGTGTGTGTATATATATATGTATATAGATATGTGTGTGTATATATATATGTATATATATATATATATATATAATTTTATGGCAGAGTTGAATTATTTATAATTTCATAAGAATTTAGATTGTAATAGATTTAGCTTTCCAAATACAAAGAGACTTATGAAGGGTAAAAAAATCAACAAAATTACAAACCCAAGAAACGTTTTTAGAGAAAGACATCCCTCCGCAAAGAAAGTTAAATAAGTTTCTCAAATTAACAAAAATAAATATCACATCTAAATCAACAGATTTTCTACATATTAATCTCTTAT
>NW_018242920.1:25520-31168 GCF_001263595.1 Phalaenopsis equestris
ATATATATATATATATATGCCGCTTGCCGTAGCCTGTTAGTGGAGCAACCTCTTTGAAGGTCATAAGTCCACCTTCTTGAACTCTTTCGTCTCTTTCTACCTACGACCGACCTTCACCAATTTCTTCGCCTCTTCCAACACCACCTTCTTCGCCTCTTCCAACTCCATCATCTTAGTCTCCTCGATTTCTTACTTCTCTTCCATTTTAATATATCTTCAAAAGATGAAATGCAAAGCCCTAGCATACGTTAACGTTTAAGTGAAAACCCTAGCTCACTAGTGCACGAATGCAAAACCCTAAACCATTTTTGTTTTTAAAGGAGTTCTCACAATTCGCTTTTACCTTTTAGCATCGTCCGGGTCAGGTAGGTCGGTCACACGCAGAAAATTTGATTTTTTTATTATTTCAAGTGGTGGGCTCGTTGTGGCACTCATGACCTCATTCTATTAATTTCCACATGTAGAACTGCGTACGTTATCCTTATAGAACAATTTCTCATTGTGCGGTGCACTCCGTTGCTTGGAGTTGATGTGTGGTGCGTTTACTGCGTGAGGTCATATATATATATATATATATATAAGCAAGAAAAAATCTCTTAGCTAACAACAATAATATATAAGTATTTAACACTTATGTTATAATATTTATCTAAAATAAGTAATAATAACCTTAAAAATTTCTTATATAGGAATATTGAGGGAATTGACTCCTATTGCTCTACATGGGACTAAAACTTCACCTACTATAAATTGGTATATCAAAATGAACATGCTATATTTTAGAAATAACTATTTCATATATGTAGATATATAAATAATTTAATTTATTTATTGAATAAAAGCTATTCTCTTTTAAAAACATTACAATTTGAAAAAGATGAGTGAGTAAGGCTACTCCTATCCCTTAACAATGAATATTATAATTTAAGAAGGGTGATACTTTGAATTTGTTATTACTGGAAGCAAAACATTTCATTCATTAATAAAAGAGATTTTATAAAGTGGGAGCTCTGACAAAGGGAAGGTTGAGCTTGTCCCTCATAATGAAGGAAGTAAGGAGTAAGAAGGGTTGGTATCAAACAAAATCTATAAAGAAGAAGCTCCCTCTTTAGCAAGCCAGCGGGCTGGTTGTTGCCTTCCCTGGGGAAAGATCATTAAATATGAAATTGTTAATTTAGATGAGAAATTTTCTTGAGAAAAAGGTTGGTGAGTAATGTGGAGATCCGGTCCACCAAATTTAATTAGCTTCCTAATTAAGTATCCCATCTAACGCTCACCTACCACACCCACCTACCGCTCACCTATCACATCCCACCTACCGCTCACCTACCTCACACCTACCACTCTCTTGCTTCTATGATTTCTATAAATAGTCACTTTTGGTTCTAAGAAAAAGCCAAGCCAAGCAAAGCCAAGCAAAACCAAGCCATGTCATCTTGAGAGCTAAGAGAAAGAGAGGAAGAGAGAGAGAGGAAGGGAGAGAAGAAAATAGAAATTTTCTTGCAAACGTCGAGGCGCTCGACGGTGTAATTCCTCGGAGAAATAAATCTTCTACAGCTCCGTGGACGTAGGCAAATTTTCCGAACCACGTAAATCTGTATGTCACTCTGGTTTTTTTTCTGCGTGCAATTTTTCTCATTCCATTTTTGGTTTTATTGTCTTCGTTTTTCACAACAACTAGTATTAGAGCATTTGGTTCAGATCTAAGAAAGAACAATGGGCGGAGACGAAGAGATGACATCGGAGATCGAGAAGTTCAATGACACAAATTTTGCTTACTGGAGGATGCAGATAGAGGACTACCTCTATGGGAAAAAACTTCATCTTCTGTTACTAGGAAAACGACCAAGAAAGATGGACGAGGCGGAATGGAATCTTTTGGATCGACAAGTTCTGGGGGTTATACCATTAACCCTGTCGAGATCAGTTGCCCACAACGTCATCAAGGAGAGGACTACTTCAGGTCTCATGTCGGTGAAGATGGTGGAAGGTGTGTCTATTACTCAACACCTGAATGATTTCAATACTATCACAACCAGATCTCATGGCGGCTTTATCGGGTATGTATGAAAAACCATCGTCGAATAACAAGGTGCATCTGATGAAAAAGTTATTCAACGTGAAGATGGTGGAAGGTGTGTCTATTACTCAACACCTGAATGATTTCAATACTATCACAAATCAATTATCGTTTGTTGAAATTGATTTTGATGATGAGATACGTGCACTGATATTGTTGGCTTCATTGTCAAATAGTTGAGAAGCCATGAGGATGACAGTTAGTAATTCTGCAGATAAATCCAAGCTGAAATATGATGATATTCGTGATTTGATTTTAGCTAAGGAGATGCACAGTAAGGATTTTGGCGAGGCCTCGTGTTCAAGTTCGGCGCTGAATGTTGATTCCAGAGGGAGACCACATGACATGAACTCAAATAGAGGAAGATCAAAATCAAAGTCTGCTAAGCAGGCAACCTATTGGAATTGTGGCAAGGCTGACCACATAAAAAAGAACTGCAGGAATCCTAACAAGAAGGAGAATGATGGCACTAATGTTGTAACTGAAGAAATACATGATGCATTATTGCTGGCAGTTCACAGTTCTGTTGATGACTGAATATTGGATTCAAAGGCTTCCTTCCATACATCTTTCTGCTGGGAGTTAATGTAAAATTATGTTGCAGGTAACTTTGGGAAGGTATATCTGGCTGATGGAAAAGCTCTGAACATGGTGGGGATGGGAGACGTTGATATTGAACTCCCTAATAAGAGCAAATGGACATTGCAAAAGGTCAGACAAGTTCCTGAGTTAAAGAAAAACCTCATCTCTGTTGGGCAGCTCAATGAGAGTGGTCATTCAGTGGTGTTCTCAGATATCACCTCGAAGGTTACTAAAGGAGCATTAGTAATGACTCGAGGTAAGAAAACTGACACACTATATATGACTAAAGGTTTACTCAGACGTTGACACATGAGTCAGAGGTGCATTATGGGGAAGCAGAAGAAGGTTCATTTCCTGAAAAGTGGCAGAGCGCCAAAGACAGGAAAACCAGATCTTGTACAGATAAATGGTGGAGAAATACAGAGTTATGAAAAAATCTTGCAAGATAAGAATTCGAACAAGTGGGAGCTGACCAAGAAGGAGGAGATGGATTCTCTGCCAGGGAATCAGACTGGGGAGCTGACAGTACTTCTATCAAGGAAGAAGACATTGCACAACAAGTGGGTGTACCAGGTGAAGACTGCGCTTGCGCTTGATGACAATAAGAGGTATAAAGCTGGACTTGTTGAAAACGGCTTTCAACATGGGCATGATATTATTCATGCAGTGGGAGTTGTAAGCAGATACAAGAATAACCCAGGAAAGAGCTGGGAGGTACAAGACTATGTTTATGGTGATATGTCAACTGAGGGTGTTACTCGTGAGAACCTGAAGTTGTGCTCAATTTCAGCTAGTCTTCTGGCATGAAGATAAAGGCTTCGAGTTGTAGAGGTGGAGGATATCATGTTTGAGGAAAAGGTCGGTACAACTAGTAGATGATGCAGAAAGTAGGTGATGTATTCAGTGTCTCGGTCTCTAAGTGGGAGAGTTGTTGGGTAATATGGAGACCCGGTCCACAGAATTTAATTAGCTTCCTAATTAAGTATCCTACCTACCGCTCACCTACCATACCCACCTACCGCTCACCTACCACATCCCACCTACCGCTCACCTACCTCCCACCTACCGCTCTCATGGTTTCTATAAATGGACTCTTTTGGTTTAAAGAAAAAGCCAAGCCAAGCAAAGCCAAGTAAAACCAAGCCAAGTCATCTTGAGAGCTAAGAGAAAGAGAGGAAGAGAGAGAGGAATGGAGAGAAGAAAATAGAGATTTTCTTATGAATGTCGAGACGCTCGACGGTGTAATTCATAGAAGAAATAATTCCTCTGCAGCTCCGTGGACGTAGGCAAATTTGCCGAACCACGTAAATCTGTGTCGCTCTGGTGTTTTTTCTGCGTGCAATTTTTCTGTTCCATTTTTCGTTTTATTGTCGTTGTTTTTCACAACAGGTGAGCCAGTGAGATAATTGCTTAGAGGAACAAGCTTTCCAAAGAGTAAGGGAGTCCATTTCCACAATAATTCTGTCCCACCTGAAGAAAATAACAGTCTTAAGAATAGCCAATACATCTTCAACCACAACTTGAAGTGGAGAAAGATTAAAGGTAGGTAAGGAGAACACAACTATTGTGAGCCCAATATGATTTCTGAAGTTCTCACCAATACTAGCAGTGACATTAGTAAAACTATCATCAATAGTTTCTTTGATCCAATGTTCATGTGGTCTGTTCTAAATCAAAGAGCTAAGGTGCTCTATAAGAAGAATGTGCAGAGTAGCTGTCAACAGAAATGACATTGGGAAAGATATTAAGGAGCTTTTCCTTGATCTTGCCATACTCTGTAATTTTTTGAAAGTGAGCCACAATATGGCTGAATGAACTCTTGGAAGGCACCCAAAGATCATCAACTTTGTTGCTGTTTCTAGCCATCCAAGTAAAACAACTAATAATGATAGGCATAATTTTCATAATAGGATTTCCAAAATGCTTTCAGGCATGAAGCCAATAAGTCATGGACATGTCCCAAATTGCTCAAATCTAGAGAGCAAGGAGAACAATAAGGCTAGTCTAATGATCTTGAACATATTTGCAAAAATGAATTAAAGGAGCAACAGATTCCTCCTCACATCTGCATAAAATCCAAAAAGAGGTCCATTGGTTGACTAACCATCAAACAAAAAACTAACTTGCCCATTGCGCAATTCTCATGTAATAAAATTCTTAGCAGCAGCTCTATGTTTAATCATTTCATTCCATGCCAACGAATTAGAATTTTGAGAAGAACAAGCCAAAGGAAGATTTTGAGAACAACAATTTGAATTCCTGAGTTCTGACCAAAGTGAGCTGCCAGCTCCAAATTTTATCCATAATTTCATAAAACTGATTCTCATGTAGTCTTGCAAGGATCTGATGCCAAAACCACCAAGCTCAGTAGGCCAGCAATGTTTTTTCCAGCTCATCCAATGAAGGTTGGAATTTTTATTAGCACACTTAGCCTCAGCTATTCTGGAGATATCACTCATTATCCCTTAATATAGAGGAAAAAAAGAAATATATATGTAAGAAAAATGTTTCTTGCTCTCTTGTACTCTTATAAATGACAAATTTTTTTTCGTAGTACAAGGTGCATCATTTAAGTGATAAGTTTGAAAGATTGGTTTAGGTGGACCATTGTTTTACCACCTAGCAATCTTTACAAAACAAATATATTTTCATCCTTTTTTGTTTACATTGACATCATTGTTTGGACAAAATCATTGTAATTAACTCTTCCATCGCCATCAAAGTCTGCCTCTTTTATCATCTGCTCTGCCTCCTCATCTGTCAATTTCTCACCAAGGCTAATTAGCACATTTTTTAGCTGAAAATAAAGCCATAGAACAGAGTTTTAGAATAAAGAAAATCATTTCCATATATCGAAGGAAAAAATATGTATATTTGCCAATTATACTTAATGGCTGCAGTTTGCCGTAACTAATTTCTCATCGTTCGCTAATGGATAAACTTTGGTGTGTGAATATATATACATACATACATATATATATATATA
>NW_018242920.1:31250-36283 GCF_001263595.1 Phalaenopsis equestris
TAAAAAATCATGTATAGTATACTAGAAAATCTTATTTAACATGAATTTAATAAAATTAGACATTTCCAAGCACCTTAATTGCTGCCTATTAAAAAAATTAACAAATGAGTTTAGCTCATTATATTTTATCAGCGAATCCGGATATACTTTATGAGTATTACTTTGCAAATATTTTAATTTATAATCAGTATAATAATATTTATATAGAGTAGTAAATATGAAAAGAGATATCAAAGGAGATCGTCAGCGGCATGGAAAAATTATCTGTTCGAACTCTCGACGTAGCTCTACGTGCGGACTGCCACTAATATACTGTCATGTGTGTTATATCGGACCCAACTAAAAAAATTTAAAACGGAACCGCGGACTCCGCAATAACTTTGAAATAACTTTGAAATAATCCGGAAATAATCTCTACAGTTCCACTTCAATAACCATGAAATAAAACAGCGGATGTTATTTCGAGATTATTTCTGAGTTATTTCGAGGTTATTTAAGAGTTACTTCGGGGTTGTTGAAGTGGAATATATAGTTTTCTCTTCATTAACCCTAAAATAACATTTGTAGTTTCACTTCAATAACCCCGAAATAACCTCCGCGATGTAACAGACGTGACGACATATTATTAGAGTCCCCACGTAGAGCTATGTCCGGAGTCCAGTTAGAAAATTTTTCCCAGCGACACAAATAATAAATTGTTTTGAAACAAACCTCAGCGGCCGATATGAAACCATTCTGATCTCTATCAAACACTTTAAAGACTTCCTTTAATTCATCTTCTTTATTTATCTCCTGCAAACAAGTAATTTAGAGCTTTTCATGATCAAATAGAGGCATTTAATCTTTAATTTTAATCATTACAAAAAATATATATATTTTTTTCTTACCTTATCATTTTCGTTGATTAAATCCAGTAGAACCCTAAAATCATAATTTCCTCTACCATCATCGCCGCCGGATGAACCTTGCCCTGTTGTTTTCATGATGAGCAACATCTCTTCCATCGTGATAGATCCCCCTAAAATATCAAGTATTATAGACTAAAATAGTTATTATTCCGGGGAGAATTTATTATATTATTTATTAAAAAAACTATATTAAAAGCATCTAATATAAAAATATATCAACGGTGCAACATATTTTCTCAAAGTATATCATTGTATCTATAGTAGAGAAAAGTTTACACCATATTTGAGTTAGCCTCAAATCCAATTGGAAGATCATTTGAATTTTTTTGTGCAAGACCAACAAAATTCAAACTTTTATTTCAAACTTGATCAAACATGTTTTGAAATTTGCTCAACTAGTTTCAAACCAAGATCTAACAAAATCAGAACATGTTTTGAGGAAGTTAGATACTTAATTTGAAATAAGTTCAAATGAGGTTCAAAACTCATTACAACTTTGATCAAACTTTGATAAACCTTTTTAATTAAGATTTGAAGAGAGAACATTTGAATTTTGTTCGAATGAATTTATTCAACTCAAGTATTTAATTTACTTGTCTTTATTTTTATTTTCTTTTTTAGATAAATAAATCATCAAAATTGTTGTGTTATATGATATATAACTAAAAAATACAACAATGTTTGTTGGAATATTAATAGAAAATGGGACAAAAAAAATTAATATTTTACATACTTATAATCCTTAAATAACTCGAACAATTTTTATAGGGTTACAAAAATGTATAAGAACTAAGTAGGATTGAAGCTATAGTTAACATATTATCTTAAAAGAGAAAAATCCACCATATTAATTCCTTTGATAGTGATAAAATAAGATATTATTATTTAGATTCATGATATTTATATAAATACACCAATTTTCTTCTATCTATGAATCTATTTACCAATAAAATTTAGCTTGCAGTTTATAGCTACCAAAATATTCTATAAATAGTAGAAATAATAAAAGTTGAGTAAGATGTTAAGTCAACAAGTCCATCATCAATTAATGTTGTGTGGCATATGCTGATTTAAAAGAATACAAAGATATGTTAAGGAATTACAACATGAATTTAATGATGGCGATTTTTATTACCACAACATCTATAACATATGACAATTCCATCATGTCATTAACTAAATCTAGTAATAATGAGTAAGATTTCTTTGATTTTCATTAGCTTTGATTTTAAAACAACAAATCGTAAGATGCAAATTACTTCTTACAATGTCAATACCCAAGTGCACATCCAATACAATGGTTATTGATACAATGACCTCATGTAAGATTCTTTTTTTTTTTTTTGCATATAAACTTTAGTAAAATATTTGAAAGAAAAGATGTAATTAAGAAGTTACATCTACATGCAATAAAAGTTTTAAATTCAAGGAGAAAAAATATAATAATGAAATTTATTCCATCCGTGTACCTTTAAAAATAATTATGAAACACATGATATAAGAAAATGGGCATAGTAAGAGTCATTTGATATTTAAAGTCATGTACCACAATGTACATATTCCTTGGATGTTTGAAGTAGAGACAATTGAGAAGCTTAATTATAACTTATTTTTCACATAAAAAATAATCTTTTTTTATCCAACCCAAATTAATGTACATATTCCTTGGATGTTCGAAGTAGAGACAATTGACAAGCTCATTTATAACTTATTTTGCACATAAAAAATAATCTTTTTTTATCCAACCCAAATTTAAAACTAGAAGCAAAAATATTTGATGTACAGGGAGATCATATGGTTGATTTATCATATTAAAAAGCTTTGTGGTATAATGAGCAAACTATCAACTATGTAGGAGGGACTCCTAAAATATTGTTTTAGATATGACCATTGCATCATTGTTAAGAGATATCTAAGAAGCATTGTCAAACTCTATGTAGGAGGGACTCCTAAGATATTGTTTTAGATATGACTATTGCATCATTGTTAAGAGATATCTAAGAAGCATTGAACAAGTTGTTGACAAAAAATCAATTGTCAATTGTTTGCCCAAATGACCAAATTTTAATTGCATGTTCATGATTGTGTTCCTAATTTTGAGGTTGGTTTGTAGAGGAAGGCATGAATATATAAAATCTTTAATTTAATGGATCTTTTATTAAGATGCATTAGTTGCAATTTATCATCGTGTGTTTGTTATCATTGCCTATTAAATAAGTTTACTCTCAAGAAGCATGATTGAGCTTATTATTGAAAAAATAAATATAGTAGCCAATTAGGGAACATAAGAGAATCTAGCGTAAATAAAAGCTATTTTTATTCTAATTATTTTATTAAATCTAAAGAATGCTAGTCCAAGAAAAAAATAGAAGATCATCCTCTACTGGATGAAGAAGATACAATGTAACACAAATGCAACTACTATGGCACAAAATGTCATAACCATGCTGCAAAAAACATCAGATGTTTACAACTAGCTTAAAAAAATATGTATTCAGTTTAATTCTTCTTTTTTAAAATTAATATAATCAGTTCAATTTTTTTTTTATAATCAATATATTTAATTACAATAAAATGTAATGGATTATGATACAAATAATCTATAGCTCAATTTGAACCCAATTCAAACCTAGTTTAAACCTTTTTGAAACATAATTCAAATCTTGCTTAGTTATTATTCAAATTTCTAATTGAATTTCTATTCAAACCCTCTCCAAATAAATGTTTGAACAAGTGTTCAAACTAAACTCCACTATTGTAAGCTTTGGCAGGACTGTAAATTTGTGTATGAAAATCTTGTAAGGTATGGTTCAAACCATAAGAGATATTTTCAAATAGTAACCATACCTCTATTTATATCTTTGTTTTAAACCTAAGTTTAAAATTCAATATTCAAACCATAGTTTTGAGTATTATTTAAATTAAATTTCTTGAATAGAAACTTATTAAAAAAGACTCAAATTTCAATATATCTGATTTCAATCTTTCTCAAACCTCTTTTTCAAATTTTAATTAGAAATTATTGGTCAAAATCTACATTTAAGCATCATTCAAATTTTGGTCATATTATATTGTTAGATTCAACGTGTTTTAAGCATAACTCAAACAACATTCAAGCAAATAATATAAAGCTTGAACACTAATTCAAGCTTCAATTTTCATCATATGCCAGTATTAAAGTGCCATTTTCTCTTCCTACTATAACCTAAAAGGGTTGCTAACATTGTAGGTGTTGAGAAATACATTTAAAACATTAAAACATTTCTTGAAAGAGAATATGCTTGTTGAAGTCTTCCAAGGATTGCCTACGATGGTGAGTGTCCGAAAACATGCTTGAATTTGAAATGTTCTAGCAATACAAAAGTTTGATGGTTTACGACTTATAATACATATATAAAGGTATTTCTATCCAGAAAAAAAAAAAAAAAAAACATCGGGGGATATCTCGAAAGTATGCACATGACAAATGAACATGAATTCATAAATTTTATTACTTTAATTGATCTCTTGAAGGAGTCTGCCCATACTAGTCTAAAGTGATCCAAGTTGATCTAGCACACAAAACTTATTAATAAAATTGTTTTTTGTAGGTCTAGCACTATTGTTAATTTGAATAATGAAATTGCATTTAATAAAAAGAAAAGAAAATTTTTTCTAGCGCATTTCTTTTTTTTCTCCAAGAATGGTGATATTCATAAGCAAAAGCATTAATTGTATGGTTTCACTCGAGCAATTTATTTAAATTAAGGTTGGAAACCAAATAAATAATAATAATAATAATTGTAAACAAAAAATTAATATAAAAAAAAATGTTACTTTAGAAACCTTGATCTTTTTTCAATTGAATAACCTTCCTTCAGATGCAATATGGTCAAAAGCTTAACCGCAAATAGCTCTTTGGAAGAAAGGTTGAAAATGATCATTTAAATAAAGTTAGATTATACATTACAATGTGAATATGAGTACATGATTTGACACATGGGAAAATTACATACATATATATATATATAGAAAACGAGGTTCAAATAGAACCCAACAGTACTGGAGGGGACTTACAGTACACCACGCCAACTAATAGGGCACGGCTTGCGGCACAGAAATTATATATATATATATATATATATA
>NW_018242920.1:36340-44602 GCF_001263595.1 Phalaenopsis equestris
ATAAAAATAAATATGTGCAAAAAAAAAAGATTATATCATTTGTTGAAATGTTTGACCTCAACTTTGAAGTCTAGAGCTCTGATTGATGACACATGGCTAAGAAAAAAAAAGGGAAACCCTTGAATTCCAAAGTTGACATCAAAATTGATACTTGGGAACTTAATTTCCAAATATATATCTACATAGAAAGTGACTTCTTATTAAATCAAAACATGCCCTAAGAACTTGTGACTTTGCTTTGTAAGAAGGAAAATATTAAATATCATTTAAAAAAAAATGTAATAAAAAAAAGAAAAAGAAAAAGAAAAAGAAAAATGAAGTTTTATGTTTCCAATATTTCAAAAAAATGAAAAAAAATGAAATGTCATTGTGATGAATTTGTATTCTATGTTTGATATCCAAACAATCATTTAGGAAGGTCTAATGTCTAGTAATTATGATGAAACTTTTAAAGGTTTATGATTGAAGAACTTTTGATCCATTTTTAATCATCTCTAATTTCTTACTCTTCCCCTTGAATCCATTGACTTTTGTTTTATTAATCTTAAAATGCAATGTGCAGCATCTTGCCATGAGGACCAGCTTAATTGTTGCTAACCACGTCGAACCAAGTTCTATAATTTATTAATCATGCTGAACTGCACCAATAGCTTAAATTAAATTATTTATGTCTTATAAACGTCGATTTCATATATATATATATATATATACTTTTTATTAAAGTTATATTACTTCAATGGTTTGAAATATGGCGATGCATCCTTTCATTTTAGCAGCATCCCAGCTCCTACCACTGCTAGATTTCCTCGAGCTACCAAAAAAGCTTTACATAAGTCATTAAATTTTGGAGAAAACCATCCCTCATTTTATATAAACCAAGCATCATTTTTATTTGGTTGTGTCTTCTTTTTTTTTTTACATAAAATATTTTATATGCTATCAGTTTGATGCATATAATCACCAAAAATAAAAATATACTAAAAATGCAGTCACTTGAACAGGTGAATACTAACCACAATCAAGGAAAATATTTGCGTACATAAGAAGTATGCAGCGATGCGTACGTCCAAGGGTTATTCAGATGGTACAGGAGGGTTATATCGGTGTTATACCCCTCTGTAACACCCATGTAACATTTTTGTAAACTACCTGTAACCTACAAATGAGTTCCACGCTTCTGTAGTTTCATGAGTACAAATAAGTTACACGAAGGTTATAAGGGAATTACACGGAGGTTACATGGGGGTATAACCCAAATATAACTCACCTGTACCTCCTAAATAACCTCTGACGTACGCAGCGCTGCGTACATCTTATGTACACAAATATTTTCCCACAACCAGATATACATTATATTAACTCTAACAAAAAAGCTTCCTTTTTTTTCTAAAATTAAATATTTTATTGCCCCTGTGCAAACAAATGAAAAGTAAAACTACTATTTTTCAGAACGTATTTCTTCATTTCCAAGAAATCAAATGAGCTGTAGAAAGAAAAAAGAAAGATAGTGAAGTGGAAGAAGAAGAAGAACTCACCATCTCGATCCTTATCAAGGAGACAAAAAGCGTCCCAGAACTCGGAGAACTCCTCCTCTGTGAGGAAGTCCATGACTTTTTCTTCTCTAGAAATCAACCCAGGAAGAGAACCAAATGTCCAAAATATTCTGAATAGACCAAATGCTATGGAGCCAAGCCCACCTACTTATAATCTCTCTCTCTCTCTCTACCTCTCTAAGTTGGTCAAGCCGGCACTGTCAAAGGAAAGCCATGAAGTGGAGCCTGGTGGTGATATGGTCTTCAAGTTGAACTTCGTGATAAAATAGTACTTAATTTATATTTATGCGCCATTATGGTTTATTTAACTATGTATTAATTATCACAATGGATTTGTTTCTACGCGTTTCGCAATTAACCTTTCAACGTTGCCATTGATTAGGTCCGAAGCTGAAAACAAACTCCCACTATATGTCTGCTCTGTTTTCTTTTGGTTTTGGTTATATATAATGCGTGGGAAGGTTTGCGATGATATAGTGATAATATAACATCTTAGTATTGTTTGAAGATCTAACATGCACACAGATAATAGAGAAGTTGTAGGAGGAGACATCGTGATTTTTTTGTGGAAAAATCCTGGAAAGGGAAAAAATCAGGGGACTCAATCTAGCCAATGTAATTCACTATATATTTGGAAGTACATTGATCTACTCTTCTTTAGAATTAGGGAATTAAAATGTTGATAGTTACAAATGTATAATTCATTGTTGCAATTAAGCTACAATAGTTATAGTTCTTGGTGAAAATAACTATAAGTAGGTTGAAAAAGTTATAGATGATAGCTAAAAAAATATTATTTATCACAAATACTATTGTCGATGGCTGTAATAGCATATATTGGCCACAAAGACCAAAGTTGGAGACTGCAATAATATTAGTTGATCATGGAGACCATAGTTGAAAGCTATAGTAACAGTTGTCCACATAGTCGTAGTTTGTCACATAGGACACCATCGGTAGCTGCAGTATAATCATTTAGTCATAGTGGTCGTAGTGGGAAGTTGCAATATTAATTGGCCATTTGGGTCATGGTTAGTAGCTACAAGAGCATCACTTGGCACATAAATGATAATGAGAGGCTGTAATGACAGTAATACAGTAGTAACTGATCACATAGGCCATAATGGATCGCTATAAGAGCGGTAGTTGGCCACAAAGGCTATAATAAACTATTATATGATTAAAATTAACCACATAAATTGTAATGGGTAGTTATAATAGTAATTGGTCACATAAGGCTATAGTGGGTTGCTACAAGAGCGTTAGTTGCCACATAGACTATTGTGGAAGACTGCAATGACATCAGTTAGCCAACTAGGCTATAGTGTGTAACTACAATAGTAACTGGCCACAAAAGTTATAGTGGGTCACTATAAGAGAGTTTGTTGGCCATAAAAGCTATAGTGGAAGGTCGTAATGTCAGTAGTTAATCATGTAGGTGATACACCTAAAATATATAGTGTTTTTAGACACATTTTTATATTTATTTTTGAGATATTGCGCTATAATAGAAGATATTTGTGTGCTTTTCTTTCAGGTATAAGTAAAAAGATAAAAAATGCTAAAAAGAATGAAAAAGATCAAATTTGGAGCAAAAATATGAAAATGGTGCAAAAGTGTTTTGGCACCTAAGCGCCAGATCCGAAGCTTAAGCGTCGTTCAAACAGAGAAGGCCACGCCAAAGGGCCACGCTTAAGCGCCTCACTAGAGGTTCCGTGTTTAAGCGTCAGTGGCGGTTATTTGAGGGTTTAATTCATTTTTCCAAATTTTTAAGAGAAATTTGAGGCACTTATTTGCTAAAGAGGGTGGTTATAACCACTAAAAATGAAAATATTATTAAAGGATTTGTGAAAAGAGATATCCTTTGGAAAATAAATCGAATTGGGACACATTTTGAAGACTTACTAATGCACCTCTTGGAGATTTATAAAAGAAGGAAGTAGGGTGCTTGAAAAGGGGGAGTTCTGAGAAATTCTTAAGATAGTATGGAGAGATTTTCAGGCAACACAAATTTACTTTATCCTTTTGGTTTTTAGTTTTATTTTGAGAGTTAAGAGTGTTGTAAAAAAGAAGAGATTCAAAGGAACTTCAAGAGTTTGGTGGAGGATTTGAGATAAGTTTTTTTCTTTTATTTTTAAACTACTTTTGATTTTAATCGAGACTTCTTGTTGGTTTGACAATGATTTCTACTTTTAAACTAAAGTGTGGTTTTATTTTCTTCATGGATTCTGAGTAGTTTTCGTTATCTTTCTCCATAAAATGATAAGCAATTAAACTGTTGGATGGAAGTTGTGGAGAGTATTAGTCTTTATAGTTGGAAGAAGCTGTGATAATTTAATTTCATGCACTTTATTTACTTCTTGATTTGGCTTATCTAGACATTAAAATTTGTTGTGAGAACATGTAAGAACTGGGATGGTATTTTCTCAGTCAATAATTGGAAAAAATCACATTCGGTTGTATGAATGAGAATGTAATTCATATGATTTAGTGCAAATAAATAAGGAAATAATCTTTGAAGGGTGTGTAAAATTAGAGGACTTTAGAGTGACAGGATAAAGCCCAATTTGGTTTATTGTTTTAGGTTTTGATAACAAATGTTAGCCCCCAAGTAGAGGGAGATGAGGAAACTCTAGAGTGAGAGCTAGTATCTTCCCTACCTAGCCCGTCTTCAAGACTATTCAAACTTTTAATTAGTCAATGTTTTTTATATCATCTCTAGTAAGGGTAATGAATAATATTGCTCCTATTTGGTACAACATAATTTGCATACTTCCGCAACAGAAATCCTATACTTATTACTGACTCATGATAAGGAGAAATATGTTTCTTATTAAGTGCTTTTCTTTTACATAAACTCAAGTTATCTTTAGAATTTGTTACTGTTTTGTCAAAATCTTAAAAATACCAAAAAGATTTCAATTTTTATTACTATAAAATATCTATTGTTTAAGTAATTGTCTTTTTGAAGTAGAAATTTTGTTGATCGATTGTGCATAGTGTAAATTTCCTTGTGGGTTTGATATTCAGGTATTAATCAAAAAGTCCTATATTATTTGACAACGATAAGTATACTTGCATAGCATCCAAATATATATATATATAAATTAAAAACATAAATTCTTATTTTCTCTAGGATCAAGTTCTTGGTACTATTGCAAAGTAAGGAAATATAAGTGAATAATTTAATGAAAGACATTATTATAATGTTGCATATAAACAGTATGGATACAGTTTTTGGCGCCGTTGCCAGGGAAAATTAAAAAGTTGATTGAAAGCAAATTTCTATTTTAGAAAGTCTTATTTAAACTTTAAGAATTATTGTAGGAATATATTATTATAGTATTTTTATGTTTTTTATTTTATTTTAGTGTATGCGTAGTTCAGGTTCTGAAGGACTAGTGCCCTACGATTCTGAATAAGAATTAAATAAATTTAAAAAAGCAAAAAAAATAAAAATTTTGAAAAATCTAAAAAAATTATAGAAATAGCAAACCAAAATGATCAAAATACTAAAATTCATCAAGAATTTAGACCTTTACGAGATTATTTCAGCCCCTACGGTAGATGAACTTCATTGCAGTATTTAAAAACCTACTGTAGTGGCTAATTCATTTGAACTTAAACCTGTTATTATCCAAATGGTATCAAATAATCAGTTTGAGGGATCACCAACTGAAGATCTAAATTTACATCTTGTCAATTTTCTAGAATTAGTGTGCTACATTTAAATACGACGGTGTTTCAGATGATGCCATAAGACTTAGGTTATTTCCTTTCTCGCTAATGGGTAAAGCTAAGATGCGGTTGAATTCGTTAGCACCTGGATCTATCAGAACTTGGGGTGATTTAGCACAAAAATTTCTTGCTAAATATTTTCACCATAAAAACTGTGAAGCTTAGAAATGATATTACATCTTTTAATCAGTTTGAAGGGGAATCTATTTATGAAGCATGAGAATGATTTAAAGAACTCTTAAGAAAGTGTCCACACCATACTATACCATATTGGTTAATAATTCAAACTTTTTATAATGGATTATCTGGATCTCTTAGATCTATTATCGATGCCACTGCTGGTGGATGTCTCGAGGTTCATTGATGTCAAAATTATTTCATGACGCCTACACTTTAATTGAAGAAATGGCTTCTAATAATTTCTAATGGCCATCTGAGTGGGTAAATAATAAGAAAGTAGCCAATATTCATGAATCTGATGCATTTACTATGTTAGCAAATCAAGTTTTTGCAATTTCAAGGAAGTTAGACCAATTTGGATTGAATTTTTCTCAACATATTTTGAATTTTTCTCAACCTATTTCTATGATTGAAGAGAATTCATTAAGCAAAATAGTAGATTCTCAAGTATCATTAGAAACTCTGAATGTCATAAATAATAAGTAGTTCAGAATAACCCATATTCAAATAATTATAAACCAGGTTGGAAGAACCATCCCAACTTCAATTAGAATAATACTACGGATGGTAATAACCAACAATGAGGGAATAATAAAGTAAACCCATTGGGAAACTGGAATAACTAAGAGAATAATATTTATAGATCTACTTATCATCCAGGTTTTAATAGTTATCCACAATTTAAGGAGAACAAGTTATCTATAGAAGAAGTGGTGTTTCAAATAGGAAATTAATTACAAAGTCAAGGAGCTACAATTAGAAATATTGAGAATCAACTTGGACAAATCGCAAATTCATTAAGTAATAGATCCCAAGGAACACTTCCTAATAATAATGAATCAAATTCTAAAGACTAGAATAAAGAGCAAGTAAAAGCCGTTCAACTTAGAAGTAGAAGAGAGTTGGAAGGTAGGGTTCAAAAAGAAATTGAAGTAGAGAGAGAATAAATTGAAGAATCAAAAGAGGACGCTCCAAAATATTTTGAAAGACCTATTTTTCTGCTGAAAATTAATTTGGAAAAACCACCACCTCCATTTTCTCAGAGACTTCATCAATAAAAATTGGATAAGAGATTTTCAAAACTTATGGAAATTTTTAAGAAGCTTACAATTAATATTCCATTTGCTGAAGCCTTAATGAGTAGTGCAGTGTTATAGGAAATGGAAGTTTGAAGATAATGAGACTGTTGCACCTTAGTGAGTAGTGCAGTGTTATAATTCAGAAAAAGCTTCCTAAGAAGCTTAAAGATCTTGGTAGCTTTACAATTCCACGTGCAATAGGAGACAGATTTTATGGGAAAGATTTTTATGATTTAGGTGCAAGCATTAACCTTATGCCATTACCAATATTTAAAAGATTGGGATTAGAAGAAATAACTCCTACTACTATAACTCTGTAGTTAGCAGATCGATTGATTACGTACCCTAAAGGAGTTATAGAAGATGTCCTAGTGAAAGTGGATCAATTTATCTTTCCTATTGATTTCATTATGCGAGATATGGAAGAAGTTAAAGAGATACCTATCATTTTGGGGAGACCTTTCCTAGCCACAGGAAGAGCAATGATAGATGTGCAGAAAGAGGAATTAACTATGCATGTCAATGATCAAAATGTTACTTTTAACATTTCAAGATCAATGAAGTATTTTGCAAAAGGTAAAGATGATGAATGCTATAGAATGGATGTTATAAAATATCTGAGTGAATGTCATTTCAAAAATAATTATGAAGAAAAATCTTAAGTAAAAGATTTGGAACACGAGCAAGAAGAGGAATTACATCAATGTGAAGATCTTTTTAAGGAAGATTAAATTTATGTTCGAGAAAGTTTTAAAATTTAGGACATGATAAGAAAAAGATAAATCATTTTGTCCATCAATAGAAAAACCTCCAGAACTTGAGTTGAAGCTACTTCCTGATCATTTAAAATATGCCTTTTTAGGTGATTCCTCTACTTTACCAATTATAATTTCCTCAAAATTAATGATGGAAGAAGAAGAAAGATTGATGAAAATTTTGAAAAATTTTAAGAAAGCCTTTGGATTGACATTAGATGATATTAAAGGAATCAGTCCTACACATTGTATGCATATAATTCATATGGAAGAAAACTGCAAACCCAGGGCTGATCCTTAAAGGAGATTGAATCCTGTTATGAAAGTAGTAACAAAAGAAATTTTAAAGTGGTTAGATGCTGGAATTATCCACCCTATTTCAGATAGTGCATGATTTAGTCCGATCTACTCTGTTCCTAAGAATGGAGGAGTAACTGTGACTGTGAATGAATATATAAATTAATACCTACTAGAAAAGTCACAAAGTGGTGAATATGCTTTGATTATAGAAAATTAATTCTTGTCACTAGGAAAGATCACTTTCCACTACCCTTTCTCGATCAAATGCTGGATAGACTAGCTGGGCATAAATACTTTTGTTTTCTGGATGGATGTATTGGTTATCATCAAATTTAAATAACTTCTGAGGATCAAGAGAGAACAAATTTTACTAGTCCTTATGGTACATTTGTTTGTAGAAGAATGCCCTTTGGTTTATGTAATGCCCTCGCTACATTTCAAAGATGTATGATGGCAATTTTTTGTGATTTAATTGAAAAAGGGATTGAAGTCCTTATGGATGATTTTTTAGTGTTTGAAACTTCATTTGACTCATGTTTAGAACATTTATCAAAAGTTCTTAAGCACTGTGAAGAAAAAAATTTAGTCCTTAATTGGGAATAATGCAAATTTATGGTAGCAGGAGGAATTGTATTAGGACATCAAATATCAAAAAAT
>NW_018242920.1:44714-49584 GCF_001263595.1 Phalaenopsis equestris
TTATGCCATTTACTAGAGAAAGATGCAATTTTCAATTTTGATGAAGCGTGTCAAAAGATTTTGAGTTATTAAAAGAAAAATTAGTTACTGTACCAATTATAGTTTCACCATATTGGGGAAAACCTTTTGAACTGATGTGTGATGCTAGTGATTATGCTATTGGAGCTATTTTAGGACAAAGATACGATAAAATTTTCAAAGTAATTTACTATGCTAGTTAAACTCTTAATGAAACCCAAATTAATTATACAACAACTGAAAAAGAGTTATTAGCAATAGTATATGCCTTTGATAAATTTAGATCATATTTGTTTGGAACTCATTGCATAGTGCATACATATCTTCAGACTTATAAGATGGTTTCCTCTTTTGCAAGAATTTGACTTTGAAATAGTAGATAGGAATGGAACTGAAAATCAAATTGATGACCATTTGTCCAGACTTGAGTTAGAAAAACCACTCTATTTTGAAAAAGAAATTAATGAACATTTTTTAGATGACAAACTGTTCAATATTAATGAGTGGCGTGTTCCGTGGTATGCCGACATTGTGAACTTTCTTGTAAGTGATATTATACCCTATGGAATGACATATCAACAGGAGAGGAAATTTATATCTAAGGCTAAGAATTATTTTTGGGATGACTTATTTTTATATAAACAAGGAAATGATCTGATTATTCGAATTACCTTTAGAAGAGACTTATGAAATTATCCAAAAATGTCATAGTTCTAATTTTGAGGGACATTTTGGTGTTGATAAAATAACATACAAATTTTTACAATCTGGATTTTATTGGCCTACTATTATTGGCCTACTATCTTTTTACATCAAAACTTGTAATAGATGTCAACAAGTAGGCAATATTTCTAGAAGAAATGAGATGCCCCTCAATTCTAGAAGATTTCTAGAAGAAATGAGATGCCCCTCAACTATATGCTCGAAGTTGAAATATTTGATGTTTGGGGATTAGATTTTATGGAACCATTTATAACATCTTTAAAAAATTTATATATACTATTAGAAGTGGACTATGTATCCAAATGGATAGAAGCTGTTGCTTTACCTCAATGTGATGCTCAAATTATTGTAAAATTTTTGAAAACAAACATATTTTGTAGATTTAGGATGTCAAGGGTTATCATAACTGATGGGGGAGGTCATTTCAGAAATGCCATAATGGAGAACTTATTAAAGAAATATCATATAAACCATAGAATTGCTATTGCTTATCATCCTCAGACAAGTGGGTTGGCTGAATTATCGAATCGGGAAATTAAAATAATTATGAAAAAATCTGTGAAAAAAAAAAAATGGATGGGCCAGTCAAACTTACCTATGGTTTGTGGGCTTATAGGGCCACATACAGAACTCCCATAGGAATGTCCCCATATAAGCTAATATTTGAGAAAGCTTGTCACTTACCAGTTGAATTTGAGCTTAAAACATATTGAGCAAATAAAGAGTTCAATTATAATTTGAAAAATGCTGGTGAGATAAGATTATTGCAATTAAATGAGCTTGAAGAGACAAGAAATGAATCTTAGAATCTTATGAGAGTGCTAAGATGAGTGCTAAGATTTACTAAGAAAATATGAAGACGTGGCATGATCAAAAGATTCTTATTAAATATTTTAGTCAGGGCAACAAGTTTTGCTATATAATGTAAGGTTTAGATTATTTCCAGGCAAACATAAGTCCAAGTGGATGGGGTCATTTATTGTGATAAAAGTTTATCTTTATGGAGCTGTGGATATTAAAGATTCTAAAACTGAGAAAGTATTTAAAGTGAATGATCATAGATTGAAACCTTATTTTGTAGGGGATCAACATAAATTTAAAGATCAAATGATGTTAAGCATTGGTTATGTCATGCTGACAACGTTAAACCAAGCGCTTTGTGGGAGGCAACCCAAAGTTATCAATGTGTTTTGCTTTGATTGTTGTTTGTGTGTGATTAAGAAAATTTAGGATGGTATTTTTGAAGCTATTATGTGTTAGTATTGTTTTTAAGACTTTATTTAGTGATTTAGACATGCTAAAACGAGAATTTGGACGTTAAGTTGACTGGTGCAAAATTGAGCACTGACGCTTAAGCGCGGCAGTTAAAAACTATGTGCGAAATTAAAGTTCTAAAAGGTTTAATCGCCAATTAGTTGACTAATACGTGCCAAGGCAGCTCCTAGACGTGCCTAGAAGTTAGGACGTGCTTAGAAGTTATTTGAAAGATTTGGGCCTATAAATAGAAGGTTTTTGTGATGGAACTTCACTTTTTGTGATGGAACTTCACCCTGTGATGGAACTTCACCCCAGATCATTTTTAGCCTTAAAGTCTAAGAGAAAGGGAGATTTAGAGAAAATGTCTTCATGGGACATGAATTTGAAGAAATAGGAAGAGGTCATGAGGAAGAAATTCATTAGTCAAAGTGCACAAGAAATGTATAATAGTTTCTTAGCCATTAATATTGAAGGAATAGCGGAAAAGATCAACAAAATTGAGGCTAGCGTGACTTTACTTGAGACAAAGGTAAATGAAGTTAATGCACATCTAGAGCATATTGGATGACAATTAAAAATGCAATTTAGTCAAACTAGTTATGTAGAGGAAGTGGATAAGGTGATGTATCTTAAGCAAAAATGGATTGAAGAAGATTGTATCAGAGCTCGTCACTACCGTCCGTTATATTACCTCTATATTCCAAATGCCCAAGAAGAGACTAATGAAAGACCAAAATTTGTTCCAACAAATGAAGAATAGAATTAAGTTAAGTGTTAAAGTTTGTTGTTAGGATTCGTTGGTTAAGTGTTAAATATTGTTTTTGGAGTTTATGTTAGTTTGTTTAATGTTTGTATTTAGAAGATTTTCTCATCCGAAATTATTTGGAGTGAGAATTAAGTGTTATATGTACTTGTACTAGTTTGTGAATGAACATAAGTGTTTGTTTGTATGAAAATTTTGTGTTATTTTAGCCTCAAATCGAATTAGCTATATTGGAGAATTTTGAGAAAGAGGAGAGTTAAGGGAGAGGAAAATAGTCATTTAAATGCTATAAGACCATGTAGGGGTGATATACTTAAGCTAATAGTGCATTTTACTTAAGTTCAAAAATATTAAAAATAGTGCACTAGCGCCTAAGCGCCACATTCTCGCCCTTAAGCTCGATGTAACCCAAGAGGTAGGCGCCTAAACGCAACTTATCCGAGCTTAAGCGCGGGTTAACGAAAACCAATTTGTGAATGGTTAAGGTAAAAAATAACTTTGAAAATTACCATTTTTACTCTCTCCATCATCTTCTTCCTCTCAAGTTCGTAATTTTCAAGTCTAGGGCAAGCCTTTTCTTGAAGATTTCTTAAGGGATTTGAGCAAAATTTGCTAGATTTGGATTTCTTAAGGTAAGAGCTTCACTTCTATGTAAAAATTTTGGATTTTCACCATGTATTTTGAGTACATTTGGAGAAACCTGAAAATCACTATTCATGGTGAAAAATGAGAAAAAATCTATGGAAATTGCAAAAGAAAGTGTAGTTTATGCTTATAAGAGTTATGTTTAGTAGATTAGCTTGATTTTTGCTTATAGGAGTTAAGTTTACTTATAGGAGTTAAGTTTAGTAGATTAGACTTGATTTTTGAATTTATTATGGAATTTTGTCAAATTTGTAGAATGAAGAGGAGTAAAGGAAAGACCCACTTTGACGTGAGCAAGTTTGTGAGTTCAAAAGCTCAGGATAGGTATAGTGACACTCTGCAGTCATGAAAGTTAACTCCTGAGCATTGTTTCAAAAATCCAGGTGGATCCATAGAAGATTTGATTGTTCCCCGACAATGGGAACGATTCCGCTATTTTTCTGTTGTGACTGTTAGTTCTGTAGTTCAGGAGTTCTATGCAAACCTCCCTGAGGCAGAAGAGGGTCGAGTCATGGTTAGAGGAAAATTGGCACCTTTTTCACCAGAGGTAATTGATCCCCGATCCTAATGCTTATGCACAGTATAACAATAGTTCTGATGGTATTTTTTACTTATATTTCCTTATTTTGCAATAAAATTAAAAACTTGATCCTGAAGAAAAATAAGAATTTAACTTTTTAATTTATATATATTTATATTGGGATACTACGCAAGTATACATATCATTATCAAGTAATATATGACTTTTTGATTAAGACCTGAATATTGAACCCACAGGGAAATTATGCAATATGCACTTTTTAGAAAGTTCTTCTATTTTTAAAAAGATAATTAATTAAACTAAAAATGATTTTTGTAGGAATTTAAAATTTAAATATTTTTGGTATTTTTGATATTTTAACGAAGCAGTAACAACTTAGAAAGATAACTAAAATTTTTTGAAGAAGAAAAGTACTTAATATGAAAATATCTTTCTTCTTATCATGAATCACTAATAAGTATAATAATTATGTTGTGGAAGTATGCAAACTGTGTTGTGCCAAATAGGAGCAATAATATTCTTTATCCTTACTAGAGATGCTATAAAGAACATTGGCTAATTTAAAGTTTGAATAGTTCTGAAGAGACCGGCAATGTAGGGAAGATACTAGCTTTCACTCTAGACTTCCCTTGATTCTCTCCACTTGGGGGCTAACATCTCGTATCAGAACCTAAAAGAATAAACCAAGTTGGGGGCTTTAACCTGTCACTTTAAAGTCCTCTAAGTCTACACCCTTCAAAGACTATTTCCCTATTTATTTGCAATAAATCATATGAATTACCTTCTCATTCATACAACTGCATGTAATTCTTTCTAATTGTTGATTGAGACAATACCATCCCAGTTCTTACATGTTCTCACAAAAAAATTTAACGTCTAGATAAGCCAAATCAAGAAGTAAATGAAGTGCATGAATTTAAATC
>NW_018242920.1:50121-84916 GCF_001263595.1 Phalaenopsis equestris
ATAGTGGTTGTAACCACCTATTAAGCCAATAGGTGCCTCAAAAACTTCTTCAAAATTCACAAAAACTGAATTTACTCATCCAATAACTGCCACTGGCGCTTAAGCGTAAGGCCTCTGGTGCTTAGGCGCGGCCTTCTCTGTTTAACCGGCGCGTAAGCGCCGGATCTGGCGCTTAGGCGCCAAAACTCTTTTGCACATTTTTTCACCTTTTTGCTCCAAATTTGATCATTTTTCACTCCTTTAAGAATTTTTTCTATTTTTACTTGTATCTGCAAGAAAAATACAAAAATACCTTCCATTAAAGCGCAATATCTCAAAAATAGATATAAAAATGTGTCAAAAAATACTATATATTTTAGGTGTATCAGTAATCAATATGTTCTACCATTTACCACCTGATACTTTGTGTTTTTATTCAAACTATAGTCCTACTGAGATGGAACTGGATGAGACTATTTCATATTTGACTGTTGGAAGAGGACCCTAGAAAATTACAAATGAGAGGAGAGTCAACTTTTCCACCTCAAAGTTAAGTGCACCATCGAAGGCATGACATTACATTATTTCAACTCGTCTGTTACTGATGAATCATCTCAGTGAAGTTACGAGGGAGAGAGCAACATTGAATTATTGTATTAAGCAAGCTCATCAATATTGAAGCTTTGATCTGTCAGACTTTCATCAGTTCTGCCACTACCGCTACTACTACAGATTTGGGATTTGCTTCATTGATCTTTTTTTTTTGTGAACAGGCTGGAGTGAGATATGATAGCCGGGAGATAGCTGGGAAGAAGTATTAGCTGGGAAGAAGTATTATTGCCTCTAAAGCCAATTACAAGTGTAAATGTGAAGTAGTATTCGAAGCATTCTTTTTTTGGTTGGAGAGGAGGATTTTCAAGGAGTTATGGAATGTCAAGGTCTGCTGCATCCACCTCGCTGCTTCTATGTCTAGACCATCTATCCCAAGAGCTTCTACTTATAGAGGCGAGTCTACTGAAACTCAAAATCAATTATTGCAAAGGATGATGAACAATATCAACTATATTGCAGATAAGGTAAGAAATTTATAAAGCTTTGCAGATCATATTGATGGGTATAATAGAAGGAGAAGTGATTATGAGGAGAAATTTCATTCATCTTTAGAAAGCCTCATTAGGGGGTAACCAAGGAATGGAATTTCTTTCATATCCTACATACCCTGATTATGAGTCTGTAGATGTCTGGAATAGCACTGATTTTGATGATGATGAGGAGGAGGAATGATTTATTTTTATGTTTGTAATATGTGATGGACTACATGGTAGGACTTGATAAATTTGTATTTGTGTACTTGTTTGTACTTTGTGATGCATTGGACTTTTATTTAATTGTTATTGTGATATTTATGTTTTTGTTACTATTTCATTTTACTTTCTAGGGTAGTAATTGTTGCTGTGTGTTGATTATTGTGTTTTAGTTAGTTAGGATTGAATTTATTCTTATGTCTTATGAAAAGTTGAAAATCTTGCTAACTTTAGTTTTAAACTTTAATTTCAGAAAACGGCTACCCTGTAGTTTTCTTTTATCTTGTTAGTGTGTTTGTTGTTATGTTAAGAATGCGAAATCAAAGTTAGTGCGTTTGTTAGTTGTTATGTCTGTACCCACTACTTAGAAGTTTAATGAATCTCTACATGTTGAATTAAATTTAAAATGATAGAAAATTGATAAAAAATTAATTTTACTCTTGTGTTTAGTTTTATACTTTTATAATTTGGGTATAAAAATTCCTGTAAGCATGTTAATTCAATTTTCATTCTTGCTTATATATATCTGCTGCTAAACTCTTTAATCTTGTTAAAAATTTAAGTTCGGGGGGAATGAAATTTATTTTTAAAACTTGAATTTTATTTGTTCTAAAATGTGCTACAAGTAAATTTGAAAATTTGATTTGAAAAGAAATGTATATGAAGTAATATTAGGGAAGTAAAATTTGATTATAGTAATGAGTAAGAAAATTTAGTTAAAATTTTGATTAATGAGAAAAAAATTCAGTTAAAAATTTTTAGTGTAGAAAATGCTAAATATAGTGTAACTATCTTTAGTAAGAAAAATTGTATTTTTGAAAAATTTAGATAATTTAGACTTTTATTTTTAATACTTATTTTCTTTTATTAAAGATAATTTTAAAAAATATTATTATATTTATAAGTAAACGATTTATATTAGGACTAAAGTAAGGGAGAAGAAGCTTGAGGATTAGTGCCTAATAAAAAATTGGTTACACATTTGATCTTTTTAAAGTATAAGACTTGAGAAGCTCTTAAGCTTAGGAATATAATATAATAAGTAAAATTATTCTTAATAAAATTTTTTTAAGTGAAGATAATAAAAGGACTAAATCCTAAATTTAGAAATTCTACAATATTTCTGAATTAGATAGGAACTCTTATTTTCATATTTCTTAACATTAAAAATTTCTAAACCTTAAGTTGGTCTCATTTTATTAAATATTTTTTCTAAATTGGACTACTATATTTCTAAATCTAAATTTTGGTAACTCCTAAAGAAACTCATATACATAATCATACTTATTTAATTTTTAAAGATATTTTTAAAGATTGAAGTGTATTTTAAAACAATATAAAGAAAGTATTGAAGATTAAGAGTTTGTTTGGGGCAATTTTGAACCTAAAATATATAATATTTTTAGACACATTTTTATACTTGTTTTTGTGATATTGCGCTTTAATGGAAGATATTTGTGTATTTTTCTTTCAGGCACAAGTAAAAAGATGAAAAATGCTAAAAGGAATGAAAAAGGATCAAATTTGGATAAAAAATGTGAAAATGGTGCAAAAGAGTTTTGGCGCCTAAGAGCTAGATCCGATAATTAAGCGTGGGTGAAACAGAGAAGGCCACGCCTAAGCACCAGAGGTCACGCACTTAAGCTCAAGTGGCGGTTATTTGACGGTTTAATTCATTTTTCTGAATATTGAAGAGACATTTGAGGTGCATATTGGCTAAAGAGGTTGGTTATGACCATTAAAAACAAAAATATTATTAAGGACTTGTGAAAGAAGGCATCCTTTCGAAAATACATTGAATTGGGGCACATTTTAAAGCATTACCAAGGCACCTCTTGGAGATTTATAAAAGAAGAAAGTTGAGACTTATTAAAGGGTGCTTGAAAGGGGGAGTTCTGAGAAATTCTTAAGATAGTTTGGAGAGATTTTCAGGAACCACAAATTTACTTTATCCTTTTTATTTTTGGTTTTAATGTGAGAGTTAAGAGTGTTGCAAAAGAGAAGAGAGTCAAAGGAACTTTAAGAGTTTGGTGGAGGATTTGAGATAAGTTTTTATCTTTTGTTCTTAAACTACTTTTGGTTTTCATCGAGACTACATGTTGGTTTGACAATGATTTCTACTTTTAAACTAAAGTGTGATTTAGTTTTCTTTATGGATTCTTAGTAGTTTTTTTTATCTTTCGCCTTAAAATGATAAGTAATTAAAGTGTTGGATGGAAGTTGTGGAGAGTATTAATCTTTAATGTTGGAAGAAGTTGTGATGATTTAATTCCATGCACTTCATTTCTTTCTTAATATGGCCCATCTAGATGTTAAAATTTTTTGAGAGAACATGTAAGAACCGGGCTGGTATTGTCTCAGTCAACAATTGGAAAGAAACACATGAGTTTGTATGAATGAGAATGTAATTCATATTATTTAGTGCAAATAAATAGGGAAATAATATTTGAAGGGTGTAGAGTTAGAGGACTTTAAAGTGGCAGGTTAAAGCTCCCAACTTGGTTTATTGTTTTAGGTTCTGATACGAGATGTTAGCCCCTAGGTGGAGGGAATAGAGGGAACTCTAGTGTGAGATCTAGTATCTTCCCTGCCAAGCCGATCTTCAGAACTATTCAAACTTTAAATTAGCCAATGTTCTTTATAGCATCTCTAGTAAGGGTAAAGACTAATATTGCTCCTATTTGGCACAACACAATTTGCATACTTCCACAACAGAAATTCTATAAATATTACTGACTCATGATAAGGAGAAAGATATTTTTATATTAAGTGCTTTTCTTATATATAAACTCAAGTTATCTTTAGAAGTTGTTACTATTTTGTTAAAATCTTAAAAATATAAAAAATATTTGAATTTTTACAACTATAAAAATATCTATAGTTTAAGTATTTGTCTATTTGAAATAGAAAGATTTTTGATCAATTGTGCATATTTTAAATTTCCCTGTGGATTCGATATTCAAGTCTTAATCAAAAAGTCCTATATTACTTGATAACGATACATATACTTGTGTAGTATCCGAATATATATAAATTAAAAAGGAATATATATAAAAAAGTTAAATTCTTATTTTCTCCAGGATCAAGTTTTTGGTAGTGTTGCAAAGTAAGGAAATATAATGAAAAATATAATCAAAGACATGGTTATACTGTTGAATATAAACAGTTGGGATCAGTAGGCCATAATGAATTGTTACAGTAGTAATTGATCACATTGATCATAATAGCTTGTTGTAAGGGCATAGTTGACTATATAGGTTGTAGAGGAAAATTGTGATAAAGACAATTAGTCACATGGGTCATATTGGGTGGCTATAATAGAAACTATCCATGTGGGCTATAGTGGGTTACTACAAGAGCATCAGTTGGCCATAAAGGCCTTAGTTAAAAGCTATGGTAGTAGTGAGCCGCATAGGTTATAGTTCGTCATAGAGAACTTAATGAGGAGCTGCAACAAGGGCAGTTGGCCATTAGGTCTGTAATTAGTGTTAAACTAGTTGGTGGTTTCATCCCTTCTCTCGGGTTTTCTATTTTACACCAAAGACATCACTTGCCAGTATATGAGGTAAGGAGAAAATTTCAAAAGTTGGAGAAAGTTGTCGTATCCTGAATACGATAATGTAGATAGTTGTCACTAGGAGTTAATTGTTGGATTTTCAATATAATATGTTTGAGAGATGCGTAGCACAATACTCAGGGTACTTTATTACACCATATTTGGGGTACTTTGTTATACCATGTTTGGGGTGCTTTATTATACCATATTTTGGTTAATTCCTTACACCATGTTTGGATACCTCATTATATCGTGTTCATGGTACTTTGTTAGGCCATGTTTGTGATACTTCATTATGTCATGTTGGAGGCACTTCATTATGACTTATTTGTGAAACTTCGTTATGCCATCTTTGGAGCACATCATTACACCATAGGTTTCATCGATGTTGGTGAGCATGGGGTGGCTGATGGCGGTCAACAATGGCCGACGGGCATTGGTCAATGTTAGTCGGTTTCTCTGGAGGCCGAAATTCATTGTTTAGTCCTAGGTCCTAAACAACACAAAAATTTGACTCCAAATGATGAGATGGATTCTATTTATAGGCTCCAAGGGATGGGCATTTGGTTATTTGGTGATTAAATACTATAATCACCTAATCAAATAGTCCATATTGATTTATCTTGATCAGAGACAGTTTTTGATGATCTGAATATCTAGGGTAAGTTGGATTTCTCCTGTCAAGATATTCAATTTGACCATAGGTACATCAAATTTAGAGTTCATTTTACTGTCTAACTAACTAATAAAATCCTCAAAATGTGGTTCAATGGCTTGATTTGGGCTTGACTGTTCTTAGATTGGATCATTTTTGGTATCATTGAGTTTGTCTCATCGAGCTGATCAGTTTGACCAAAAGTTCAATGAAATTAGAGTGTTGGATGATTTTTAATTCAAATTGAAATATAACTTGTTTAAAAAAATGTCTTTAGATCGTTGACAAATGTTTTGATATTCTTGTCAAGAGATAAAATTTGCTATTGACACATCAATATATACTTCAATTTATTGTTTGAATTCATGGCATTCAACCCAATTTCATAGTTAATCATTGGCTTTATACATTGATGTTCATCATTTTCTCAAGAATGATGTCGACTGAGATCAGTTGAAAAATAAAACTAAATTATTGAGGTGCATGAATATGCATAAGTGCACTTAGATGTGGTTTAGGGCCCGTTTGGGGCAGCTTATAACTGTAGGCGGCATTTTCAAAACGCCACTGTAGTGTTTGTTTCGTGTGATTCACTAGCTTATCCAAAAACAAAATTTTTCATTTGTGAAAGACGCCGCCCATGGGAGGCTGCCAGCAATTCGCGTTTCGTTCGGGTCCAATTACTCCGCTGCCCTCGTTTGTTCGCATATCCCTTCCCCTTGTTCGTTCGCATCCTCTGCCTAACCGCTTCTTCCTCTTCTTCAGTAGCCACTCCTCCCTCTTCCTCGGTAGCCACTCCTCCCTCATCTTCGACAAATGACAGATCTTTTCATTCAGCTTCTTCCTCAGCATTTCTTCTTTTAAATTCTTGTTCATATCTTTTTTTTCCTCTACACTACAAATCAGAGCAAATTGTTAGAGAAAGTGCTGCTGTAAAACACAAAAAGGGAAGAAGAGACGTGTCTGTGACTCATTTTCATATTCTTCTATTGCCATTACGATGTGTAAGCCTTCTGTATGCTAGTTGGTGTGGCTGCTTCACTCGTGAAATGGCGATTGCAGTTCAATTCCAACACACCATCTCATTCATTTTTTCTGTAAATGTGCCATCTCTATCCTTCTTTCTATAAATGCAACTTAGCTCTCTTCTGCCATCACAAAGGAAGCAAAAAAAAAAAACACACAAGAGAGAGCTGAGTTATTGTCACGGTAGTGATCCTCGATCATATAGTTGTGCAAAATATATAAAGTTGACTATGCTTTACAACGGTGCCAAAAAATTGATGAGTTATTTTATAAATAAGAAATTTAAGCAATTTAGTAGGGATTCTACACAAGTATATGTATCATTATCAAGTAATACAAGATTTTCTGTTTATTTTCTGTTTAAGCCCGATTTTCTGTTTAAGCCCCAAATATCGATCCTACGAGGAAGGTTTAAATTTGAAGTGATAAATCAGCTAAGAAATTCATAGCAATAAAGTAAAATTAATGTCACTAATTTCAAATATTTGACGTACTATAAAAATTAAATTATTAACCACTAGCAAAACTGGAATGCAAAGTTTAAACAGTAACTACCAAACTATGTTTATGTGATGAAGTTATCTAATATAAAAAAAGTTCTTTCCCACTATAATGAGTTTTTGGTAAAATGGGATGAGATAAATGGTTTAAATCTGTATTGTGCCAAATTGTAGCAATTTTAAATCTCTATCTTGATTCAGTGTTATAGAGAATCATTGGCTAATCTCAGGTTTAATCCCTAAATTCGTGGTTAGGCTGGGAGGATACTCACTCTCACTCGAGAGCTCTCACTTCCCTTCCCCTGAAGGCTAACACTCGCTTTAGTTCTTAAACACTAAAACAAAAATTGGGGATCTTAGTCTGTCACCCTAAAATCTCCAATTTTACACGCAACAATGTATATTTCTCTATTTATTTGCAGTTACATCCATGTATGAAATACTCCTCCAAATGAAATACTCCTCCATAGAATTAAATGTGATTCTCACTCTCACTCTGTTGTAGAACTCATACTCCATTTCCCGAATCATATGTTTCACAACATACTTTAACATTTCAATTGGCCAGTTTGAAAAGTAAATTAAGAACGAAGTTGAACAACCATCACAATTTATTTTATATTTTAAAATTGGTACATCCAAATTATCTCTTCATTTCACCATATCTCAGAGTAGGGAGAAAGATAAAGGAAACTACTCAAACTGCATGAAAAAGTTACAACAAAATATAAATTTCATATATAAAAGAAAGTTTGTATAACAATAATAAACAAACAACACTTATCTGAAACTCTTTCTCACAACAAATCCCTTGTAGCCTCTCTTGGACTCTTTCTCTCTTTATAATACTCTTGTTTTTCTTTTAGAAGATGTAGGAAGAAGAAATCTCTCACTTTTCTCCCTCTCTAACAACTCTTAGAAAAGAATTCACACTTAAACTCACCAGAAAAACTCAAAACTCTAAAGAGAATAAATGACTAATGGAATTTTTGTGGTTGGGGGAGTGGAAGAGAGAGTTTCTGATCAATTTTTGCCCTAAATAGAGCCTAATGTCAGTTTTCCAATAAGTGCATCCAAAAAATCTTAAAAAAACATCCAAATTCATCGAATCTTCTAGAAGTTGGTCTTGCACCGACATTGGCGCCATCGACGTCCATTCTGGCACTGTCGACGCCCATTCTGGCGCTGTCGGCGCCAGTGGTGCATGAATTAGTTTCATGCTCTTTGTTAAATGGTGTCGTCCGCGCTGCTCCTGGCTCCGTCGGTGCTGAGTATTTCTTCAAAAATGCCATTTTGACTCCAAATTCCATCATTTTTGCTTCTTTTTTACTTCAAATCCTAAAAATCAACAAGCTGCAAAAAAATATAAAAAATACATTCCTTTAAAGTGCGATATCATAAAAAATGGGTATAAAATATAGGTCTAAATATGCATATATTTTTGGTGCATCAATATCCCCCAAAATTAAATGTTACTTGTCCTCAAGTAACTCCTTTACTACATAAAAATATAACTCATGGCAAAGAATTTTAACTTCTAGATTTCCATATTTTAGTCCATAGAATACAATAACATAACTCAAAAAAAATGTAAAATAACTCCAGTTAATACTGAAGGTATAAGAATATCTACCAATCAAGTCTAAGATTTTTGATTCTCTATTCTTTTCAAGGAAAAGTGCAAATTGTCATATTAAAGCCAATTAGAATATACATATGAAAAGGAACTTTATGAAACTTTCTTAGTAAATATGCTAATACTTAAATATAAGTTTAGAGAATGTAGCCAATCCTTCTTCTTTAAGTTGATTCAAGTGAAGCCAATTTTTGATTAAGCATCTCCTCAAGCTTCTCCTCACATCTTTTTCTTCTTTCTCTTCTTCTTTTCTTTTCTATTCTTTTCTTTTCATTCAGGATCATTTTCAATCCTTTTTCTTTTTTTTCTTCTCTTCTATTTTTTGTGGGGATTATTATATCTGGATAGCCTTTAATTATTTTGAACTTCACTATCCTCTTCTTAAAGTTAAAAACTTTTCACATTCCTTCACTTTATAAATTTATATTAGCTTTAAAGATTTTTCATAGAGCTTTATCCTTTTCTTCTTTCAAGAATCTCTAAGATTTTTAATATTTCAAAAAGACAAATTCCTTTACTTACAATAGAAAAACATAGTCTTATTCTCTCATACCAAATATCTTAATATCAAAAATTAACATTTATTATTGAAAAATTTTACTCAAATTTACTATATATTTAGAAACACAAGTAAAGTTATCTAAAGTCACCCTCTAATATCATAGGTCATGTTAACTGAGGACAAATAAAATTAAGTTTCTTTCTTTAAAAAGGAATTTTTCTTCCCCCCAAACTTACATTTTTAAAAGATTTTGCATTAAAAACTTTAAACATTTAGGGTGAAAGAAATCATTTAATATATAAATAAAAGTCTTACCAGTTGAAGGTTCTGATATTGAAACTTAACTCTGAAATATTACAAGTGCTAATATGAAAAGCTGCAAAACTTAAAACATTAAATAACACATAATACATATAAAAATTTGCTGAGAAAGAATTTACTACAAATAAATTCAACAAAGTACTAAAACTAATAAGAGTACTAAAATAATTTCCAATGTAAAAATAGTTTTACAATCCTACTGTTCATAATACAACATATCATTTAAAATAAAGCAAAGATCAGATTCTAACAAACAAAAACAATAATAAAGTAAAACCATCTATAAACTAGACAAAAGATCAAACTAAAACATCACCACTCATCATCATCATCATCATCTTCTTCTTCTACATCAAAGTTTTGCTGCTAATACGGGGTAAAGACAGGGTGACTAGGAAAATGAACTGAGTGCTCACCCCTCATGTATATAACCATCACATCATCATAAGCAGCATCATACTCAAACTTATGCCTTGTCAAATCATTATTATGTGCATTTCTAGCCTCCATATTTTCCATTCTGTTTTCCATCCTCAAAAGGTATCTCCCTATTGGATCATCATTGTCTCCATAAATCCCTGGAGAGTAGGGGTACTAGAAGTAGAAGGAATATCCATACTCCTGCTTCCAGATCTCCATCCAACATGACATTCATAAATTTTAATATTTGTAGGCCCAATAGGCTTTAGAGGTTCAATCCTCTCCTCATTCATTCCAAAATTAACTCTTTCCTATTCACATAGTGTGAAGATCAGGGCAGGGTGTGCTAGTCCACCAGTAGTATCACCCAAAGCAATAGAACGAGTGTTTCTATAAACAATAGAGCCGACTGTTGACCTCATTTTTGGTTGAGGTTTAGTTTTCCCTCTTTAGTTGCCTAAGGTCTAGCCATAGAAATTTCCTGTTCACCCTGTTCACTATTCTTAGAAAACTAGAAAATGAACCCTCACCATTAGAAATTCTATTCTGAACTCCTCCTTGCTCAACTTGAAGTTCCACATATTGGTCCTAATCTCTAGTACTTAGTAGGTGGGGTCAGTATGAGGGAGCCCAAGATGAGCCCCCATAGGACTGTCTGCCTTTAGGGTTAGCCCTGGGTGTTGGTTTGGAGCTAGTTCACTCACCTACACTCACTCTCACCCACAATCACTCACAACCCTAAACCCAAATTGTTGACTTTGATTCCTTGATTCTTATAGGATACTCATGTAGATGGTCCCCTAAACCCATTAGCCCTAGGCTAGGGTTTAGCTAAGACCAGTACATAGAGAACCCAAATGGGGGTTCCATTGGTCCATAGTTCACATATGGTGGTTGGCTTCCTAATTCTAGCAAAAATACCCAACTTGGCCTTTTGCCCCTAAATCTACCCAAATTACCTAAATGCCCTTGTAAATTTAAATTTTTAAATTTGGCCAAAAATTCCTAAATTCACTCAAAATACCCAAATTTATTCAAAAATCTTTTCAAACCATTTCAAAATACCTAAATTATCCAGAATCACCCAAAATTCTAAAATTACCAAAATACCCCCAAAATTACCAAAATTACAATAATACCCTTAGCACCCCAAACTTTCCCAAAACTTCAAAAATCACTTCAAATGTCTCCAAAATCAATTTGAACCCTTCAATTGAACCTAATTTGGCCAATTTGACCATTTTGACTAAAACCCCGCAAATTGCCTTTAAAGGCCCAATTTTTCCAAATTTACCTTAAATGTCCATCAATTTGGTCCCAATTTTGCTCAATTTTAATTATAAACTCAAATTAAAATTTCATATTACCAATATAAATCAAATAGAAGACTAATTAGCTTATGCTTTGAGCTCAATCTTTATAAACTCAAATTAACATTTCATATTACCTTAAATGTCCATCCATTTTGGCCCTATGACTTAATCCCACAAAATTGAACCCCATAGCCTACTTGATTTGCCACAATTTGGATCCTAAATATTTTATAAAACTCCTACACACAAAAATTGACCTTAATTATCCTTGGTGAATCCTCAATTTTATTTAATTTCAACCAAAGACCAAAAATCCCCAAATTTGCCCCAAATTGGCTACGTCTCCAAATTCCACCAAATTGAACGCCTTAACCCAAAAATTGGCACCCAATTTATGTGGAAAACTCTTCATGACATTTCTATAGACCATTTTAAATAATAAATTTGAACCTCACCCAACCTTAGCCTAACCTAGACCCAAGTCTAGTCCAACATGCCCAAATTGACCAAAATCCCAAAATACTTCAAATTGAGCTTCTAATTGACTCAAAATCATTTCAATACTTCACCAAAAATCTTCATGACCATCATAAATACAATGTTGATCAATAAATTGGGCTTAAAGTCATGGCTAGCCTAACCAAAACCCAACTCTTAGCCATTTGGACCCAAATTGGACCCATGCACCAAAATTAACTTAACCATTTCAAAGCCACCAAATTGATGACTCCACAGCCACTTAGTACACTATATTGACCAAGCTAAAGATACTTGAACCACCCAAGTAAGGTATGGACCAATGGGTCCCTAAATTAAGGGATCTTAGCCCATTTTTGGGCCTTAACCAAAAATCTCTTCCATCATGACTAACCCTTGGAGGTCAACTATAATTAGGTCTCTCACAAACTCACCTAACCTTCTGGCCATCTCCCTTGGCCCTGCCGGCTGACCTAGTGGTTGGAAAACATAAAAATTGAGAGCCCCAAGCCAAAATTCAAACCCAAACTCACCCATCTGAATTGGCCAATTCCAATTGGCTTTAGCACTTCAAAACCCTCCACCTAAGCACCATTTTGTACCCCTCAATTGACCATGACAACCACCCACCATGACAGCCACCCTAAGACATTTTATTTAAACCTCACCTCCATGACCAAGAAAAGAGAGCTAAAATTTTCTTAAGGAAAATTTGCCAAATTGGTCTCAGAGACTCCCTAAGACCTCCTCAGTTCAAGCCCACCATTTTCCTCCACTGATCCTTACTGTGGGAGCTCAATTTTGAGCTCAAATTTCTACCAAAATGAGGACAGAACTTTCCACAGCTCCACAGCTCACCAAACTCCGTTTACTTGTGCACACACCATCTCCACAGTCTGAGAAGTTGATTCCCCACAAAAGCCCTCTCTGAAATAGCCTCTAACCTAGCTATAGACCAACACTTGAAAACCACCTTGATCAAATTCATATGTTGACCATTCACCAAGGCTTGGGACTTCATCCGGAGGTTCATTGGGACCAATCAAAGCTACCAAAACCATCTGATTGAGGCCTACCCTCTCAGAAAAGGTATTGAACCCTAACCTTAATCCGAGCTTATTTTTACTCTCCATACTTATTTTAATATATTTCATACCGTATAATCCATATAGATATGTTCGTCTAGAGTAGATGAAGGTTTAAAAACAAACCCAATGCAATTTGGTTGAGTCTAGGCCAAGATCTTAACATTTTAGTGTGAACGACTCACGGTTTAGGTCCCTTGGGGATGAATGGAGAGTCGTCTGATCGCGCATGTATTCAACAGATGGAGGAGATCAAGCCGGACAGATCCATGGTACATAAAGTGCGGTCTGCGTGGAGGCTATGTGGCTGGGCGGCGTAAGGCGTTAAATGGCGGAGCGACGCATGGAGCCTTCGGAGTGGACGAGGATGAGTTGGCTCCGCGTGGATAAGTAGAAAAATATGGGATTTTTGAATTATTTTAAATGCCTAAAAAATCATTAAAAATTCATAACTTTTCAAAAGAAAAAATCATAGAAATAAAAGAAAAATACCCTCTTGCTTAGTGAACAGAGGAGAATAATGTGGACAAAAAGAAAAAATATTTTTCAAACATATGATTTTAAATTAATTAAATACAGTCTGTGGTATTTTAACTCTCCATGACTAAGGAGTGCTCACCATGGCTTGAGATTTTTAGGGTTTATTCCTCATCACAAAGGGGATGTCTCTAATTTTTTCAAGGTCAGAGAGCATCTCTATGCTTCTAACCCTAATTTTCAAGCTAAGGTGACCATTTTGGCTTATTTTAATTATATAAATCAAAGCATCACTTGAAAATTATGAGAACAATTTTAGTAGGTTCCTGTGGTCAGAGAAGTCTAGGAAAAATATTGTGATACTTTGAAGCATTTTGTGAATTTCTATACTTAGTTGAATGTGAATACCTTGTATTAATTTGTGTAAATTACATACATATAAAAAATTAACAAAATCAACTTCACATTGTTCATAAAAATCATATCTACCCACTGTAAAAATTTGAAAATTATTTGGCTTATTTTAAGCACTAAAGTGGATTTTTTAAGAAAGCTTGTATTTTTGTACAAAAATAATCATAATAAATTAAACACACTCAGAAAAATTATGAAAAGTGGTTTTCTAAGTTCCTTGTGATTAGAGGCACTTAGGAAAAATAAAATTTATTTTTGGTAAATTACTTGATTTTGAGCCTCATTTTGAATTTAAAATAATTAAGTATAAATAAAAATTTCAAAAACACAAAAACATTTCAAAATGTCCCTAACTATTCTCTGATCACTTGGGACTCAATAAAATATTTTTCCTAATTTTCTTAAGTGAAAAATAAATTTTAAAAGCTTTAAAGTGAATTTTCTTTATTTCCTCACTAAAATAATTATAATAAATAAATAAATAATCACAAAAATATAAAATTTGATTTTCTAAGTTTTCTAAACTTAAAGAAGTTTAATAAAAATATAAAAAAAATTTTTGTAATCAAAACACTATTTTATATTTTAACTAAATCATGAAAATTGATCTAAACTAAAATAATAATAATAAAAATTTAATTAAAAAAATCATAAAATTTTACCTAAATATTTCTCTAACCTAAGGAATCCTTTGATAATTTTCTCATAAATAAAAACTTTATTTTGAGAAGTTAAATAAATCACCTTTTGAAAATCTTATTTTCTGGATTTAAGTAATTATCTAAATTAAATTAAATTTTGAGAGGTCAACATATCCTTCTCCAATATCCTAATTACCTCATGGATATTATACTCTAAACCCTCAAAATCATTTGAGTTGTGTTTGATGAGTTATGAGGTGAAGTGACCCAAGGGCAAAGTGATAATTTTAGACTTTGGTGCCTTATTCAAAATCTAGGATTATCAATGGGAAAATGGGTAATTTTGATCTCAATAAACATGTTTGGATGATTGAAATACAATGGGGCTAAAAGGTAGAGACCCATTCAACACCCTTGCACAACATCAATCAAAAAGCATAATTCCCCTAATCTTCATGACTTTGAAGTCAATTAAAGATCAAATGATTCTTAAGTGATGGGCTTAAGGATATATGACACTTAAATTTACTTTTCTTAAGCCCAAAGTTAAGGACGATGTGATCATTTAAAAAGGATATATGACACTTAAATCAAAACTTTGAAAATCACCATTTCACTCATTATGATTGTTAAAGGCTTGGTAGTGACATAGGTTCGATGTCTAAACTCAAGTTGATTGGATTTAGAAAATAATATGATTGGTGATTAACATCTTTAAGCACTACAAGCCTGAATTTAACTCTGGGCACCACAATGTTAATTGACTCAAACACACCTTAAGGGCACCCACCCACATAACTTTTAAATGAAACATTAATTGACTAATCGAGTATCCTCTCCTTGGGATAATTAAATTGTTAAGCTTCAATGAGCAATGGGGTAGCCACACTCTAGCCTCAGATGATTATTAAAACATTATGATAAGATCAAAATGAACTCGGGATATTTCAAGAGACATTCAAAATGATCTAGGGCTACACCTTGAACATTTAGCAATCTATTAGATATTCTGAAGAGCAAACTGGACTTGTCATATTTTGTTCTAAAATTATCCACTAGGATCTTCCGAGATTCAACAAAATCATAACTTGGGGTTTGGTAGCTATACCTCCATCTACTCTTACAATTTAAACCTTTCTGCAATACTTGCAAGTACTAACCTTTCAGAAGGTGGAGCGAGAAGACTCGATAGGTATGCTCTTAAATTAATGCATTTACCTTCTTGTACTTCTTATTTCAAACTTACATGTTAAACAACGATGCCACCCTGCATGAAAACCTAAAACTGCTAGGATAGCCAAAAAATCAAAACCAAAACTAAAATCAACCAAGATAAAAATCACCTCCATAATAATTAAAAAATAAGACAACTCAAAATTTAATCACAAACATCACAAACAACAATTACAACTAAATTAAGACGTCTCTAACGGATGATCGGAAATCCCCCAGAGGAGATAACCTACGGTTGCTAATGAGACTTACCACGGTCTAAATGAAAGCATGGAACTCATTAAGTTGAGTTTAGTAAATTCATTTGGACTAAGTGAATCCAATAGAAAATAGTGGTACCGGAATGAGGGAACCGTAGGATCCTAACCGGTGTCTCTTTAATCAACTTTAATATGTCCTCCTAATATTTAAGGAACCATAACCATAGGGATATTTGATTTGACATTATAACCTGACACATTAGAAAATTTAAACTCATCGCGACGAGGAACTTGGAGCTAGCATTATGGGCAACACGACTATCTTAAACAACAAAACTGTCTACATCAGCTAAACCATTCTTTTCTTAGAATTAAACAACAAGCCATAGGATTTTGAGGTTGTTTGCTTATGCAACATAATTCCTCAACTCATCTTTAGGCCTTTGTATGACCTAGCTTAATATAAATCCTATTTAATTCTTTGTAGTATATAGGGGAAACTTGTCGGCAAATAAAAATGGTTTCGCAGACCAAGAGGATGTCATATATATATTAGTTTATTTGATCGAGTCTCATCCTCAAATTTTATGTTTATCCTTCGGGATAGATACAGGGTTTGAGTTATATTGCTCTTTCATTTAAACTATGATGAGTATGGGATCAGTTTGATTTCATATTTTTCTAAACTTAAAAATATATGTAAATTAAAACGTCTTTTCGAAGCGGGCAACGGGATTTCGATTCCGGTGACCGACAGCTTCTTACGGGCAACCCCATCAAAACCAAAAATAACGCCGACAGAAATTAAACACTCAAATCATCTTTAGGTGTTTGTATAGTCTGCTATACTATTTAAGCCCTAACTCATTTTAGGATTCTATGATTGTCATTCATCACAATCTAAATCCTCACATCGCCCATGCTATTTGTACGACTGCCTTGCATAAATGTAAACCCTAACTAATAAAATTGGTAGGATGAAAGATTTAAATAATTTTTCTTTCTCAAAATTGAAGTCAAACCATATGATATCCTGAGAAGTCACTAAGATTCTCCTCAGGATAGGTGACAACCCGTAGTTCTTCTTTTTTGGAAATGATTTATACTGACAGTTATATACGTCCTCTAATTGTTAAAATTCAATATTGACAGTTATATACGTCCTCTAATTGTTAAAATTCATTAATTCTTCTTGGATTAAATTCTGCCATTTTTCCTCGAACAAAAACTTAGTCCTTAGTAGTTCCCTTAAAGTTGGCATAAAATTCCATCACTATACAAATAATAGCCTCGACAATAAAGTAACAAAAAGTTTCCCACTACCGAGCAATGATTAATCTCTCGACTTCTCCACCCAGATTTTTAAATGCTCGATCTGGAATTACTTTCTTAGTTGCAAGAAAACTATTGAAACAAATGTTAACCTTGTAGTTGACAAATATTTGATCATCAAAATCTACTTTCCTTGCTCATTCTAGATGCCATGGTAAATCTAAGAAAATTTAATTAAAAATCTAAATAAATTTCCAAAATTCTGAAAATAAAAATTGAAAAAAAAAAAAAAAGAAAAACATCGTCCTTAGCCTTTACTACGTAAGAGTTCATCACCAAAGAATTTTCTAAAAAATCATCCCAAAAATTTCAAAATTTTGGATCTCGTCAATGTAAGAAAAATCCTTGGTGGAAATTAAAAATTTTGATTTCAAAGTGTAGGTCTTACCATGAGAAGATGAAATTCGAACTTCTTTTGGCTTTAAATCGCCTTAAATCGAAGCACTAGTGAGCACTAGGTCACAAACCGGAGGTTGAGGGTAATCGAAGGGGTAAAAATGATGTTTTACTATGCAAATTGGGAAATTTTAAGGGGTCTCTATACTTTCAAGTTGAGGGCGCTGTCAGCACCCCTGCTGGCACCGTCGACGCCAGTGCAAAAAATTTCATATTTTTCAATTTTTGCAATTTCAATTTTCTTTCAATTCACTCCAAAGCCTAATTAGTCTTTCTAAATACTAATATTCATCCTAAAATAATTCACAAACAAGCATTTTCACAAACAACACCAAACTAACTTTTATAAATGAAAATCCAAATTTTTACAAAAAACACATTTCTAATCACACTCACACATACATAAAGCAAACTAAATTATAATTCAACATCAAAATCAATTCGTCAAAATTAAGCCACAATACTGGAATACTGACACAAAACTATACAGATAATTAAAGTTCAAAGAGCTCTAAAAGCAAAGTAAATCCAAAAAAATCACATTAAAAACATAATTACTTTAAAATAGTAGAGAGTCCAACTTCTTCAATTGTTCTGCTTCATCTTCAATAGTCTTTCCTCCTCTAATATCTCCCATAGACTGGTAATGGATGTACAAATTATAGAAGAGTTGGTACGAGAATTGATCAATCGAATTTTCATCAATCCATCCATTTTTCTTGAACATCTGCACCAAACCTTCTTCAGTTATTCCAGTATGATCAAAGTTTTCCTTCATCCTCAAACCTAAGTGATAAAAATAGTTAAGATTTCCTATTTCATTCATAATACTCTGAAGTTCTCTTCCAATTTTCTTCAAATTCTTCTCCAAATCTATTGAACTTCCAACTGTATAGGAAATTAATGGTGTTGAAGCATGTGTGAATGATCCAAGATAATATCAAATGCTTCATTTCCATTCCCAATATAATTTTCATCAACAAGAATCATGGGCTCCCATGTTAATAATACTTTCTCCCAACTTTCATATGGCACTTGAGATTGACTACAAAGTAAGAAACTTATAGAAGGATGCCCCAGTCCATATATAGACCCATTCATAATAATACCCATAATAGATTTGAAAATAATTGATCCCACATCAATAGGCTTTCCCATTTGAATGTAATAGTTTAAAATTGCACTTTCTTTTATAAATCTACTAATCTTCATGGTAGGGAGTAATTTTGTAGAGATGAAGAAATATCATTGTTTAGATATTGGATTAAGTAGTGAAGCGAAGAAACTAACGTATCACTCATCTCTGATTTTCCAATTATCATTTAGTATACATCTTACATCATATCTCTCATTGGGATAAAATTTGTATAATGACAGATTTGCATGCTTTATATGATTTATATATGGACCGGGGCATCCTTCTATAATTTTATAAATACTAATATTCATCCTAAATACTAATATTCATTCTAATGTGTAATTTAGAGGCATTTTATTTTTTCTAGAAATATTTCCTACTTGTTGACATCGATTGCATGCTTTAAAATATTCATTAACATCTCTAAAAAGAGTAGGCTAATAAAATCTAGCTTGTAAAGTTTTATGTGCAGTTCTATTTGTTTCAAAATGTTCTCCAAATTCAAAATCATGACATCTTTCAATTATTTATTGAGTTTCTTCATAAGACACCCACCTTCTAATAATTAGATCTTTATACTGTTTATATAAATATGGGTCAACTAAAAAATAGAATTTTGAATCATAAATAAATTTCTTTATTTGTTGATTCTTAACATCTGGTGGTAGAATATCACTCAGAATATAATTTACTATATAAGCATACCATGTTATATTCATTACAACAATATTATATAACTTTTCACCAGGGAAAGTTTCCAAAATTTCATTTGCAAAGTTAATTAATATTTCTTGTTCTAGTCTAGACAAATGATCAACTATTTGATTATCATTTCCGTTTCTATCAACTACCATAAAATTGAACTCTTGCAGTAGAAGTCTCCATCTAATTAATCTTGGTTTAACATCCTTCTTTTGCATGAAATATTTGTTAGCAGAATGATCTGTATGCACTATACATTTGGCTACAGTTAAGTAAGGTCTAAACTTATCAAAGGCATAGACTATAGCTAATAACTCTCTTTTAGTAGTAGTGTAATAAATTTGAGCATCATTTAGAGTTTTACTAGCATAATAAATTACTTTTAAAAACTTTATTGTGTCTTTGTCCTAAAATAGCTCCAATAACATAATCACTAGCATCACACATTATTTCAACTGGTTTCTCTCAATCATGTGGAATGAATATAGGTGCAGTGATTAATTTTTCTTTCAATAGTTCAAATGTTTTTATGCATTCCTCATTAAAATCAAATTTTGTATCTTTTTCTAAAAGTTGACATAATGACTTAGTTATTTTTGAAAAGTTTTTTATATAATGCTTGTAGAAACCAGCATGTCCTAAGAAACATCTTACCCCTCTAATCGTAGTAGGAGATGGTAATTTCTCAAAAACTTGAATTTTTGCAGGATCTACTTCCATGCCTTTTTCAGAAATTTTATGCCCAAATACGATTTCTCCTGCAACCACAAATTGAAAATTTTCCTAATTTAGTACTAGGTTGATTTTTTTACATAATTCTAGAAATTTTTCTAAATTATTTAAACATATTTCAAATTAAGTCCCGAATATAGAAAAATCATCCATAAATACTTCCATTCCATGTTCAATTAAATTACTAAAAATTGACATCATACATATTTGAAATGCCGCATGTTCATTACATAGTCCAAAAGACTTCTACGAGAAGCAAATGTTCCATAAAAGCTTGTAAATGCTGTTTTCTCTTAATCCTTAGGAGCAATTAGAATTTGGTGATACCCGGTATATCCATCTAAAAAACAGTAATATTTGTTTCCAGCCAATCTATCCAACATTTGGTCGAGAAAGGGTAAAGGAAAGTGATCTTTCCTGGTGGCCACATTTAATTTTCTATAGTATATACAAATTCGCCAACCAATAACTTGTCTTATTGGAATTAATTCATTTTTCTCATTTACTTCAAGTGTCATGCCTATTTTCTTTGGAACACAGTGAATTGGACTTACCCAAGCACTGTCTGAAATAGGATATATAGTTTCAGCATCTAATCCTTTTAAGATTTATTTTTTAACAACTTCTTTCATTATTGCATTTAATCTCTTTCGAGGATCAGCTTTAGGTTCATACTGTTCATCTAATAAAATTCTGTGCAAACTAATTGAAGGAATAATTCCTTTAATATTTGCTAAAGTTCATCTAAAAGCCTTTTTATATCTTTTCAACATTTCTATTAATTTTTGTTCTTAAATTTCAATTAAATCAGAAGATACAATAACAGATAATGTAGATGAATCTCCTAAAAACACATATTTTAAATGGGTAGGTAATACTGTCAGTTCAAGTTTAGGTGGTTTAATACTTGAAGGAATAAAATTTTTATTATCATTTTCCAGCAAGTCTAAAGTTTCAAATTTGTCCTGAACATAATCAAAATTCTCCTCTTTATTTCATTCTCATGCTCACAATATTCTTCTTGCCTTAATTTTTCTTCAAATACTTTCTTAAATTACTTATTACTCAGATAATCAGTAACTTCCATCCTAAAACATTCATTATCATTTTTTTTTGCAGGATTTTTCACAGCTTTTGCAATATTAAATGTTACTTCTTGATCATTGACTCTCATGATTAATTCTCCTTTTTGCACATCTATCACAGCTCTTGCTGTTGCAAGGAATGGTCTACAAAAAATAATATGAATCTCTTTATCTTCCTTCATATCTAATACGATAAAGTCTACAGGAAAAATAAATTTATCCACTTTTACTAGTACATCTTCTATAACTCCTTTAGGATAAATTATTGATTGATCAATTAACTGAAGAGTTACAGTAGTAGGGGAAATCTGTCCTAAATCTAAATGTTTAAGAAACGATAGAGGCATAAGATTGATACTCGCTCCTAAATCACATAACCAATAACACAAGGTATAGTAAAACTACTAGGATCTTTAGCTTTTCAAGAAATTTTTTCTAAATATTTACGCTACACTCTTCACTGAGTGCAACGGTCTCATGATAAAAAAACTTCATTTTCTTATTTAGTATATCCTTCATAAATTTTACATAACATGGAATTTGTTCCAAAGCCTCAATGAAAGGAATATTTATCGTTAACTTTTTAAGGATTTCCAAAAATTTTGTAAATTGTTTATCTTTATTCTTCTACTTCAATCGTTGAGGGAATGGAGGTAGTGGTTTTTCTAAAGGAAGTTGTATTGGTTCATTTTCATTGTGATCACTTTCAATCTCTTCTTTCTCCTCCTCAACTTCAGTTTCTCTTTGGATTCTTATTTCTACTTCTTTTCCACTTTCTAATTAAATAGATTTAATTTTCTCCTTATTTTGATCTTTTGGATTAACTTCCACAGTACTCGGAAGAATTCTTGAAGGTATGTTACTAAGTACAGTAAAAATACGTCCTAATTGATTTTCAATATTTCTAATAGCAGCCCCTTGATTTTGTATTTGATTTCCCATGTTCAACATTACTTCTTCCATCGTCAACTTCGTTTCCTTAACTTGTGGGTTAGGGTTAGAGTTAAATCCAGGAGGATAATGAGGCCGATAATTAGGATTTCTTTGGTTGTTTGAATTTCCTTGGTTGTTTGAATTTCCGAAGGGATTCACCGAATTGTTATAATTATTCCAACTAAAATTATGGTGATTTTTCCATCTAGGGTTACAATAATTAGAATAGGGATTGTTATTTCGATTATTTATAGCATTGAAAGTTTTATAAGACGATTGAGTATTAATTATCTATCCTAATGAATTTTCATCTAATACTGGTTGTATTTGAGAATAGTTCACTCCAATTTGATCAATCTTTTTTAATATAGCGACAAATTGAGATGCTAAAATAGACATTGCATTAGAATCATGAATACTAGCTACTCTCTTAGGATTTACCCATTCAGAGGGCCATTGAAAATTTTCAGTAGCCATTTCATCTATTAAAGATTGTGCTTCATCAAAAGGTTTTGACATTAGTGACCCACCTGCAGCAGCATCTATAATAGATCTAAGTGATCCTATAAATCCATTGTAAAAATTTTGAATAATTAACCAATCTGGTAAAGCATGGTGACATTTCCTAAGGAGATCTTTAAATCTTTCACAGGCTTCATATATTGATTCCCCTTCAAACTGATAAAAAGATGTACTATCATTTCTAAGCTTAGCAGTTTTCGAGGGTAGAAAATATTTAGCCAAAATTTTTTGTGATAGTTCTCCCTATGTTTTGATAGATCCAGGTGCTAATGAATTTAACTAAGCCTTATCTTTATCCCTTAATGAAAAAGGAAAAAGTTTAAGCCTAACAACAACATTAGACACTCCATCAGATTTAAAAGTAGCACATATTTCAATAAAACTAACAAGATGTAAGTTAGGATCTTCAATAGGTGTTCTTACAAACTGATTATTTTGCATCATTTGGATAATAGTAGGTTTAAGCTCAAATGAATTAGTAACAACATCAGGATTTTGAATAGTCAAGTGAAGTTCATCTTCTGTAGTATTAGCATAATCATTTAATGGTCTTTGTCAATTTTCATTTATTTGATTATCTAAGTCATTTGCCATTTCGTTCAAATTTTTCATTTCTTTTTGTGTTTTCAAATTTTTCTAATAGTACGTTCTAATTCTAATTTGTAAGGTACTAAACCTTCAGATCTAATATTTCGCATAAACAAATATAATAAACAAAGAACAATTTCTTAAAAAATACTCTTAAGCATATATTTATTTTTTTTATATTTTTTGTTTTATTAATTTTTTTAAATATTTTATAGTTATTGCTAAATTTCCTAATTTACCAAATCTATTTAATTTATCATTACCTTCCAGGGCAATGATGCCAAAAAGTTGATCCCCAATGATATAATTGTGCAAAATATATAAAGTTGACTCTGCTTTACAATGGTGCCAAAAAATTGATGCGTTGTTTTATGAATAAGAAATTTAAGCAATTTATGTAGGGATTCTATGAAATTATACGTATCATTATAAAGTAATACAGGACTTTGTGTTTAAGACCCAAATATCGATCCCAGGAGGAAAGTTTAAATTTGAAATGATAAATTAAATAGATAATTCACAGCAATAAAATAAAGTTACTGTCACTAATTTTGAATATTTGATGTACTATTATAACTAAATTATTAACTACTAGAAAAACTGAAATGCAAAGTTTAAGCAGTAACTACCAAACTATGTTTATGTGATGAAGTTATGAAGATTTCTTATGTAAAAAAACATCTTTCCCACTAAAATGAGTTTTTAGTAAAATGAGATGAGATAAATGGTTTTAATATGTATTTGAATAAGAGCAATTTTAAATCTTTAACCTGATTCAGTGTTATAGAGAATCATTGACTAATCTCAGGTTTAGTCCCTAAATCCATGGTTAGGCTGGGAAGATACTGACTCTCACTCTAGAGCTCACTAGAGCTCACACTTCCCTTCCCTTCCTTTGAAGGCTAACTCTAGCTTTAGTTCTTAAACATTAAAACTAAATTAGGGATTTTAGTCTGTCACCCTAAGAATCCCTTTGAGAAGGAAACCTATGCCCAACAATGTATATTTCCCTATTTATTTGAACTTAATACCTTGAACGAAATATTACTCCATAGAACTATATGTGATTCTCACTCTGTTATAGAACTCATACTCCATTTCTTGGATCATATGTTTCACAACATATTTTAATATTTCAATTGGCCAGATCGAAAAGTAAATTAAAAACGGAGTTCAAAAACCATCAAAATTTATTTTTTATTTTAAAATTAGCACATCCAAATTATCTATTCATTTCATCATATCTAAGAGTAGGGAGAAATATAAAGGACACTACTCAGACTTCATGAGAAAGATACAACAAATCACAAATTTCATATATAAAAGAAAGTTTGAACAACAATAATAAACAAAAAACACTTATCTAAAACTTGTTCTCACAACAAATCCCTTGTGGCCTCTCTTAGACTCTTTCTCTCTTCATAATACTCTTGATTCTCTCTTAGAAGATGTAAGAAGAAGAAATCTCTCACTTGTCTCCCTCTCTAACAACTTTTAGAAAAGAATTCACATTTAGAAAAGAATTCACAACTTTTAGAAAAGAATTCATACTTAAACTCACCACAAAAACTCAAAACTCTAAAGAAAATAAATGCTAATGGACATTTTGGGGTTGGGGGGAGTTGAAGAGATAGCTTTCTAATCAATTTTTGCCCTAAATAGACCCTAATGTCGGTTTTCCAATAGGTGCATCCAAAAACTCTTCAAAAAGCATCTAAATTCATCGAATCTTCTAGAAATTGGTCTTGCATCGACATTGGCACCATCAGCGCCAACGCTATCGGTGCCAGTGGCCATGAATTAATTTCGCACTCTCTATAAAATGGCGACATCAGCACTGCTCCTGGCGCCGTCAGCGCTGAGTATTTATTCAAAAATGCCATTTTGACTCTAAATTCCATCCTTTTTGCTTCCTTTCTGCTTCAAGTCCTAAAAATCAACAACCTGCAATAAAATCAACAACCAAGTCCTAAAAATCAACAACCTGCAATAAAAAATGAAAAGTACCTTCCTTTACAGCGCAATATCACCAAAAATGAGTATAAAATATAGGTCTAAATATGCATATATTTTTGGTGCATCAGACAGCAGCCACTAGTAGCAGTAATGAGTAGGCCATACCAGATTCAATTCGTGGGTTCAAGCTTGTAACTGTTAAACAATAGTACATTGTTAGAGAAAGTTGGACTTCCTCCTAGTGAATTAATTGATGTGTAATTTGTTTCTTGATTTGCTCTCTTTTGTTTTTGTACATAATTTGATACTTAGATGTTGATTCCTGTTTTTTGCTCGCCGAATCTACATTAATTCATGTACAACATTACAATTATTCTCATGAAAAACCCTTGACTTTATTGGCACATGGCTTAACACCTTGAAATACCGATCGACAGATTGATGCTATGTTGTTATAGTAATTAGGTTTGCCTTCATAATTTGTTTGCCTTTATTATTTATCCTGACTTGGGCCAGAATGGTCATTTATCCAGAAACAACTGGAAACAAACTATTTTCCAAACTTACAAACTAAACAACCAACCAACTTATCCTGATCATCTACTGATTAGCAGCTTATCTGGATCAGCTGGATAAGATGTAGCTACCCCAAACAAACCCTTAGTTGCAGCAAATTATATCAAAAAGTACTATAATTTTAACATAAAATTAACTAGATAAGAGTTGATACTACATGCAAAAATATTATCAAACTAAATATAAAATTTAATCAACTTTCTAATACTATAAACTTTGAGTATTTATGGCAAAACATAGAAAATTCATTATGAGGTGCAAAGCAAGTCCTTAACCAAATAATGTTGTTTAATGATACCTATCTTATGCTGTTATGAATGTTTAAAAATGCGTTCATTACTATATTGTGTGAAGGATACAAATTGATCAAAGGGTATCTATTAAGATAATACGATGAAGTGCATAGGATATGACTATCTAAAAATTGTTAAAAAGGTATATTTTTGTATTTGAAGAGAGGAATTTTTTAATAGAGAGAAATATTAAATTCATAGAGAATAATGAAGCACCACCCAATGTCATTCAACTCTTGATATTATTTTTTGACCATCCTTCAATCACTCCCAACAAATAATGTCTAGTGTGGACTCGCGTCTACTCTAATGCTTGATTTATCATCAATTAAGCTATTAAATTATAATTACCCAATGTTTGACATTCAAAACTATTGATGCACAACACCACTTGGATTAACATTTGTCAAACATTGATATTTTTACTAATCCCATATTTACTGTCTTATTAAGAGGATCTAAAAAAAAACCCCAAAATTTTGAAGGTATCAAATAAATTTATTTGGAAAATATAAAATTTAGATTAAAATGATTATAGTAGATTTTAATTATAAACTTTGGAGAAAAAACACTCCAAATAAAAAATTTTCTTCCTGATGTGCGATTTTTGTGCGTTATAAATTTTTTTCAATACCAAGACACACAATACATCTATACTAAAAAATATGCAGATAAATCACAATTAAATTTACTTAAATATAATAAGTTTTCTATTTTAAAATATTTAAATCTGCCACTCCTAGTTAATTAAGGTGTACTTTCAACTTCAAATCGTCACAAGGTTGCAAATACAAGTATACATATTGCTCAAGCAATAAAGGGGCTTGATGGAGTCTTAAATATCAATCCTACACGGAGGTGAAAATTCTTGTGGTAATCACACAAAAGCACAATATTTAAACTATAAAAAACGTAAGTAAGAAAATAGGTCAAAATTTGTTTAATGCCACCTAAGAAACTACGTTTACTACACTAATCATTAAACTTCAAAGTTAAATTTACTAAAATTAAAATATGTTTTGTGAAAAAGATTTCAAATTTAAGAAAGTATCATTCCCCTTATAATGAGATTATAGTCAGCAAATTATCAAATTGAGGAAAATTATATTGTGCCCAATAGGTGCAATTATATTTTTTATCCTTTTTATTAGCGATAAAGAACATTGGTTAATCCAGTGTTATGTCCCTAAATTTAAGGTTAGGCTGGAAAGATACTGGCTTTCACTCTAGAGTTCCCACGTTCCCCTCACTTGAGGGCTAAGTGAGAGCCCATCTCACTTTAGTTTCCAAATGCTTGGATCAAATTGGAGAATTTAGTCTGTCACCTGATGCAAGTGGATTTAGTGTGTTAATTTTATAAATATTTTTCAATATTATAAAATACATAAGGCAGATACAATAGTAAACATGTAATGTAATCCCAACAAAAATAATTTTAGTGAAAATAGTTTTATCTTTTAAAATTCTTTAACCTGCCAAATCCCCCCTAAAAATAACATAAGTATACGTATCACTCAAGTAAAAAAGGGCTCTAATGGAGTCCTAGATATCGATCCCACAGAGAAGTTGGAAATGCCTATAAGTATATTCTTAAGAATATAATGTAAAGTACAATTTTAAACTACAAAAGTGAAGTGTGAAATTTGAATATAAAGTAATAGAGTGAATGTTAAATAAAATGTAGTAAAAGAAAAAGTTAATTAAACTAATTATTAAACTTTCAAAAGTAAACTTACGAAAACTAAACCAAGTTTTTATGGCGAAGAGTTCAAATTTAAGAAAGCATCATTCCCTTTTACAATGAGTATATGAATTGTGATGAAATTAAAATCATCTGAAAAAATATATATACAAATTGTTTTGTGCCAAATATGAGAAATCATGTTCTTTACCCTCTTTCAAGTGCATAAAGAACATTGACTAATCCAGAGTTTTGTCCCTAATTCTGGTCCCTAATTTTGTGGTTAGGTTGGGAGGATTCCGACTGCCACTTCAGAGGTCCCACTACTCCCTCACCCGAGGGCTAACAATCTCTCATTAGTTTCCAATCAACTTAAATAAATTGGGGATTTAAATCTATCACCTTAAAATTTATAATTTTGCATCTAACAAAGTATATTTACTTATTTATTGCACTTAACTCCATGGATGACATCCTCTCCCATGAAAGCAAATGTGATTGTACTTATGTTGTAGAAATTATAGCCCTTTTGGAAGATATGTTTCTCAACACATTTTAACTACTTAATTGGCCAGATCAAAAAGTAAATGATGATCAAAGTTTAAACCATCACAAATTATTGACATTTAAAACCGTATAAAACAAAATCAATACTTCACAAAATCATATTTCAAAGTAGGGAGAAGGATAAAGAAGACTACTCAGAATTCATGAGAAGGATACGATAAAACACGGATTGCATATATAAAAACAAGTTTACAAAATAAAAAAAATAAATGACACAACTTATCTCACAATCGTTTCCAAGCAAATCCCTAGAAGTTCTCTTCAAGCCTTTCCCTCTTTACAAACACTCTCAATTCTCTCTTAAAAGTGTAATGAAGAAGAAATCTCTCACATTTTGTCTCCTCTTACAATCCTTGAAGAAAATCTCCAAGCCCTTGACTTTCTCTCTCTCTCTCTCTCTCTCTCTCTCTCTCTCTCTCTCTCTCTCTCTCTCTCTCTCTCTCTCTCTCTCTCTCTCTCTCTCTCTCTCTCTCTCTCTCTCTCTCTCTCTCTCTCTCTCTCTCTCTCTCTCTCTCTCTTGCCCCCCTTACAAGCCACACACAAAAACTCTCCTCTAGTGCTAGGCTTCCCTATCTTTTATTAAAGTCCGCTTCTATAAAAAAAGAATTCAAAATTCAATCCAAAATTCTATCCAAAAGTCAACCATTTTGAATTCAAAAGACATGTTCATTTATCTAAGAGACATATCTCTTAATTAAAGAACCTTCAAATGTGTTTAGATGCATGGAATCACTCCAATGAGTGTTTAGAACAAGTATCCCTTTTGAAATTTGAACAAAATTCATCCCAAACTATTTAGTCCATAAAAAGTCATCTCTGGCGCCAATTCTGGTGCTTCAGGAGCCAACTTGCTTAAGAACGTGCTGTTTTGGGTTCTGGTCCCAGCTCTCTTTCAACTGGCGCTTCTGGTGCCAGTTCTGGTGCTTTGAGCGCTAGCTCTCTGTCAAATGGCTCTTTTGGCACCAATCTGACACATTAGGCGCCATAATCCCAAAAATTGCTATTTTGGCTCCAAATTTTGTCCTTTTTGCTACTTTTGCTCCGCCTATAATTGATCTACCTGCAACAAAAACATGAAAATACCATTCTTTAAAGTGCAATATCACCAAAAAAAATATAAAATGTATACTTAAAATAACATAATATTTTTGGCGTATCAAAATCCCCCAAACCTAAATGTTACTTGTCATAAAGTAAGAATTTTACTACATAAAAACATATGACTTAGGATAGAGATTAACTTAAAACTTCTATAATTTAGTTTTATAAACAAAATAATAAAATTTAAGAATGACCTTTAATAACTTAGATTCAAAATCTAAGTCTAAGAGTACTTAGTAATCAAATTTAAACTTTCTGAATCTCTATTCATTTCAAGAAAAATTGCAATTTATCATATCAAGGATACTTAGAACATTCATATGAAAAAGAACTTCATGAAAACTTTACTAGTAATGCTACTAATACTCCATTACAAGTTTAGAAAATGTAATAAGATATTTTCCTTAAGTTTATTCAAGTGAAGCCAGTTTTTGATTTGGCATCTCCTCAAGCTCTCCTCACTCAATTTTCTTTCCTCTTCTTTTCTTTTTTTTTTCTTTTTCTTTTAGGATCTTTTCAATCATTTCTTTTCTTTTCTTTTTCTTTTTAAGCGAAGATTACTATATCTGGATAGCCTTTAATAATTTTAAAGTTCACTATCCTTTTCTTAAAGTCAAAACTCCTTACCTTTCTTCACTTTATAAATTCATATTAGTTTATGATTTTTCATAAAGTTTCATTATTTTCTTCTTACATGAAACTCTAAAATTTTTAATACTTCAAAAGTACAATTTTCTTTACTGAAAATAGAAAAACATAGTCTTATCTAATCATTCCAAACATTTTTAACTTAAAAATTAACCTTAATTATTAAAAAAAGTTTATCTAAATTTACCATAATATTCATAAACATAAGTATAGTCATTTAAAGTTAAATCTTAATATCCCAGGTCGTGTTAAATAATTTTAAAACTATAGCTAATTGAGGAAAAATAAAATTTAGTTTACTGTGTTAAATAATTTTAAAACTATAACTAATTGAGGAAAAATAAAATTTAGTTTACTTCTTAGAAATTTTTTTCTTCCCTAAATTTTTCTTTCCCCTAAACTTTAATTTTTAAGTATTTTAACAATGTGTGAGTATAAAATTTAGTTGGTAAAAGAAAACAGTAAATGCATAAACATAAAAAAATAACCTGTAGAGTATTTTTGAGTATGAAACTAGGCTCTTGTATACTGCAGGTACTAACTTTAAAAATACATAAAGGATTATAAGTATTAAATGAAACATAATGTATTTTAAAGGTTTTACTGAAAATTAAAACAGAAACAAAAACTGAAAATACTAAAAATGCAGAAAAAGTAAAAATCTATTGTTACTATTACAATTTTGGTCCACAACACAAAATGAAAGTTTTTACTACATCAATATCAAATATAGCTACATAAAAACAAAATAAAAAATAACAAACACACATCAATCAAACAAACTGAACTAAACTCTTAAGAATATCAATCCTCGTCACCTTCCTCCTCCTCTTCATCATCATCATCATCTTCTTCTTCTTCCTCATCATGAACAGGAGCATAAGGAGTGAAGCTGGGGCGAGATGAAAATTTCACATTATATTCACCCCTAAGATATCTAACCATAGCTTCCTTAAAAGCTATATCATGTTGAACTCTCCTCTACTTATACTCATCATTATAAGCATTTCTTGCTCCAATTTCTCCAATTTGATTCTACATATTAACTATATCTATTTGTTAAATAATAAACTGCTCCATAATACTTTCAAGTGAAGTAGAGCAAGAAGTAGATGCCCCTGCAGCTGATGTAAAGGGCCTATCAGTACCTCCACTCTTAGACTCAACAAATGATTCAACTATTTGAAGCATATGCTTCTTGATTGGATTTTGTGGCTGTAACCTTTCCTCATTTCTATGGGACTCTACTCTTGATTGCTCACATAAAGTGAAAATCAGGGCGCATATGCTTCTTGATAGGATTTTGTGGCTGTAACCTTTCCTCATTTCTATGGGACTCTACTCTTGATTGCTCACATAAAGTGAAAATCAGGGCACGATAACCCAAACCAATAACCCAAACCACTAGTTGTAGCACTATTAGCTATAGATAACCCAAACCACTAGCTGTAGCACTATTAGCTATAATATAAGCATGATGAACTATGAGAGCACCAGCATCAACTGCTTTCATTTTCTGAATGTAGAAGTTTAGCACAGCTCTATCCTTCGTTACTTCGCTCAGATGATTTGTTAGAAGTAATTTAGAAGAGATGTAGTGGGGCCATACCTTTAACAAAATAGTCATCATGGAAGGGGAAAAGTTAACTTTCCTGTTATTTTTAATCTTCCATTCTCCTCTTCCATCAGTCAGAAAAGCAATCACTTCATCCAATGATGAATCATTCATCACTAATGCAGTGTATTTGCAATGGAATACATTTCTCAACCCATAAAAAGCATTGATCCTTTCTCTAGAAAACTCAACTTGCTTACCTCTCACAAGGATGTGATCGTCAGTGGTAAACCTCATGTTTGAATAAAAATCTTGTATCTTAGGTACAATTGCTCATGCAGTGAAGTAGCAAAATCTCTCCCAATTTGTGGCATTGATCAACCTCTCAATCTCCCTACCTGGGTTAACAAATGCCCATTCCTGGATCTATTTTCTTGTTTCCATTTGAGTGTTACAACAATGTTGGGCTTTAAAATTGATGAATATTCTTGTGTCAAAATCATCTGTCAACTTTCCTCTATTTACTCATGGAGCCATTGGAATTTCTATGAAAATCCAAATAAATTGCAAATAAAAATCCTCAAGTAATATTATTTGGTAATTTGGTAAGAAACTTTTCATCATGAGTTTTCTTCAAGCTTTTCCATAAAAAATACCAAATTTCAAATTTCCCAGAATGTAGAAAAAATCCATGGTAAAAATAAAAAATTTCTAAGTTAAAGTGAAGCTCTTACTAAAAGAATATAAAATCTAAGATCTTTGGCCTCCAAAATCTTCTCTAATGCACATAATGTGAAGCCTTAGGTCACGATTTAGAGGTAGGAGATGACCCAAGCAGTAAAAATAGAGTTTTAAGTAAAAATAGAGTTTTACTGTGTGATTTTTTAATTTTTAAGGCAATTTGACGTTTTCGGGACATTGGAGCATCAGACGCCAAATCTGGCGCTTCTAGCGCTAAACTCTCTATCAACTGGCGCATCAGGCACCAGTTTGGTGAACCAGGCGCCAACGCCTTAATTTTTCTAGATTTCATTTTTTGAGAAAATATGTTGCATACCACTTTACGTCAACCTCTAATTAACTCAAATAGACATTTATGATCATAATTTAAACATTACTATAACACCAAACATTTAAAAACAACACAAAGCTCACTTTCATTTATAAAATCCGCACTATTAGAAACTAACATTTTCCAAGCCAACAAAATTTAATTTAGTTTCCAAAGCAAACCAAAAATCTTAAAACTGAAATCTAAACATTGAAATACTAAACACAAACATAAATAGAGTTCAACAAGAAAAGTAAATGCAATCCAACTAACATAATAACGCAAACAAGCAGTACTAAATAAAATATTTCGTGCATTAAGTAAGTTCAAGCATCATCTTCGCTCTAATCATCCTGAATATCTCCCATGGATTGATAGTGTATGTACAAGTTATAGAAGGTCGATAAGAAAATTCATCAGTTGATTCTTCCCCAATCCAAGCATGTTTCTTGAACATACCAAACCATCTTCAACACAACCAGTATGTTCAAAATGTTCCTTCAGTCTATAATCCAGATGACCTAACATTTCAGAAACATTTTGAATTGCATGCATAAGGTTTTGTGCCTCTTTCTCTATGTTCTTAATCCTTTCAAAAGTGCATTCGAACTGAAGTAAGACTGAATAGGTGATGAATTCTGGGATGCTTGATCCATCAGTACATTCATATCATTCTCATCTCTCATTCCAATACAGTTTCAATAAACTTCTGGATCCATCGGCTTCTAAGGAAGAAGCACTTTTTCCCAACTCTCATTAGATACTTGCGATTGACTGCATGGTAGAAAAATAGTTGATGGATGCCCCAATCTAATTGCAGATCTATTGACAATCAAACCCAAAACTGATTTTACAATTATTGTTCTAATATCAACAAGTTTTCCAGTTTGAATATCATAGTTTAGAAAAACACTCTCCTTAGTTTCCTTACTGATTTTCATAGTGGGGAGTTATTTTTATGCAATAAAGAAATGCCACGCCTTAGAAGCAGGATTTAACAATGATGAAGAAAAACTTACATTTTTATCATCTTTGGACTCCCAATTTGTATCTTCATTCATAATTTATCGACAGAGTTCATTCATATTATCTCTCGTAGGGGTAAAATTCACGTAATGAAAAATAGGAATACTTTCAATCATAAACATCTCGTTTATTCTTAAAGGAGTAAATTGCACAAATCTGCCTCGCACATAGACAATTCTTTTGTTGATTTCATGAAGATTTGCATAAAACTCTTTCACCACAAGGACAACTATGGTGGTAGTAGTGTAGCAAAGCGCTTCCCAGCGTCTCTGCATAATAATTTCTTTCACTCGAGTATTTGGTGTATTGAATCCTCGATTCACAAATCCCCTTTTACTGATTAGCCTTTTTTTTCATAAGAACTTGATCATATAACTTTTGTGTATCGAAATTGACAAACTTTCTTCAGTTGAGAATTCCAAATTTAACGGAATTTTTAGAGTGGGAAGCCATAGGAATTGAAAACTAGTGACTCCTCCCTCATTTATTCCCCTAAAATGGACTTTGGAATCAATTTTTGGGAGTTATAAGGAGAAGAACCCACCAAAAACCATCGAAAACTACCTTTTGAAACATTTTAAGTCATTTTCGTTGCTATGACACTTCAGGTGCGAGCTCTCTGGAAAATGGTGCTTCAGGCGCCAATCTTGCGCATCATGCACCATTTCCAAAAAAATTTCTATTTTGATTTTGATTCAATAAATTCTCAATTCTTCCATACAATTAGATAAATAAAGTTGTTTTTAAATATTTTCTTGATGTCAAATTTTCTCAAATACACAGAATCTATAAAGATGCAAATATAAATATAAAATTTCAAACAAAAACATAAAAGCAAAAATAAACAATGAAAAATATGGTTGCCTACCACAAAGTGCTTGGTTTAATGTCGTCAGCCTGACATTCCCAATCTTTATTCTGGGTGACCCAACATTACGGTCTCTTTAAAAACTAGTCTTTGACCATCAAATATGGTTTCAACCTGTGCTCATTCACTTTAAATATCCTTCCAGTTTTGAGATCTTCAATATTAACAATTCTATAGGGATATACTTTTATAATTATGAGTGGTTCTTTCCACCTAGATTTCAGTTTTCCATGAAATAATTTCAATCTTGTATTTCATAATAAAAATTTCTATCCAGGCTCAAAATTTTTTTTTATTATCTTCCGA
>NW_018242920.1:85029-90337 GCF_001263595.1 Phalaenopsis equestris
GAAATTGAATTCCTTAATGGCCCACAATAAGCTTTATGCTCCAATTCTACTGGTAAGTGACAAGTCTTCCCAAAATTTAATCTGTATGGGGACATTCCTATAGGTGTCTTATAAGCTGTCATGTATACCCATAATGCAGTATCTAATCTAATAGACCAATACATTTTTTTAGGATTCACGTTTTTTTCTGAAATTCTTTTAATTTCACGATTAGATACTTATGTCAAATCACTTATCTGGGGATGATAAGCAATTGTAATTTTATGCATTATATTATATTTTTTCATTAATCTTGCAATTGTTACATTTCTAAAATGTGATCCTCCATCTGTAATGATTACTCTCGACATTCCATATCTTGTAAAAAGATTTTTAATTAAAAATTTTGTAACACTTCGAGCATCACATCGAGGTAAGGAAATTGTTTCTATCCATTTTGAAACATAATCCACTGCGATCAATATACACAAATTTCTGAATGAAGGTATAAATAGTGTTGCCAAAATGACCTCCAAATTCAAAATCATGAGATTTTTGGATAATTTCATGTATTTTTTTATGAGACACACATCGTCTCATTACTAAATCTTTGCATTGTTTATACAAGTATTGGTCATCCCAAAAATAAGATTTTGCATCATGAATGAATTTCTTTGAAAATTCAAAATCAAGTATCATTCCCCTTATGGTAAAATACCACTAACAATATAATTTATAATAACAATATACCAAGGTATTTTCCATCTTTTTACAACATAAAGTTGTTCATCAAGAAAATTTCATTAATTTCTTTTTCCAAATCAAGTAATTCTTCCTATTCTAGCCTATATAAATGATCTACAATATGATTATCAGTCCCTTTCTTAACGACTACTACAAACTGAAACACTTGCATCAGAAGTACCCATCTTATTAATCTTATTTTCAGTAGTGGTATAGTTAATCTGAGCATCATTAAGAGTCTTACTAGAATAGTATATAACTTTAAAATCTTATCATATCTCTGCACTAAAATAGCTCCAATTACATAATCACTAACATCACACATTAATTCAAAAAGTTTCTCCCAATCAGGGAAAACAATTATTGGAGCTGTGATCAATTTTTCCTATAAAGTTTCAAAGGCTTTAAGGCAATCTTGGTTAAAGTCAAATTTTGTTTCTTTTTTCAGAAGTTTGCATAAAGGCTTAGTAATTTTTGAAAAATCTTTAATATATCGCCCGTAAAATACAACATGTCCTAAAAAATTCCTAACTCCTCTTATAGTGGTAGGTGGAGGTAAGTTTGATATAACATGAATTTTTGCAGGATCTACTTCCATGCCATTTTCTGAAATTTTATGCCAAGCACAATTCCTCCTGCAACCATAAATTTAAATTTTTCTAAGGTTAATACGAGATTAGAATTTTCACATTGTTCTAGAACTTTCTCTAATTGATTTAGATGTTCTTCAAATGAAGTTCCAAATACAAAAAATTCATCCATAAAGACTTCAATCCCTTTTTCAATTAAATCATTAAAAATTGACATCATACATCTTTGAATGACATTTAAAAATTGACATCATACATCTTTGAAATGTTGCAGGTGCATTTCATAATCCAAAGGGTATTTGCCGAAAAGTAAAAGTTTCACAAGGACTAGTAAATGTTGTTTTCTCTTGATCCTTTAGAGTAATAGGTATTTGATGATAATTGGTATATCCATCTAGGAAACAAAAATGAAACAAAAATATGAAACAAAAATATATATGCCAGCCAACCTATCCAACTTATGGTACAAAAAGGGTAAAGTAAAATGATCCTTTCTATTGGCAGAATTTAATTTTCTATAATCTATGCAGATCCGCCATCTAGTGACTTATCTTATTGGTATTAATTCATTATTCTCATTTGTCACTACAATCACACCTCTTTTCTTTAGAACATAGTGAATTGGACTCACATAAGCACTGTTTGAAATAGAATATATTATTCCAGCATGAAACCATTTTAAAATCACTTTATTAACAACTTCTTTCATCATGGGATTCAATCTCCTTTGAGGATATGCTCTTGGTTCATGCTGATCTTCCCATAAAATTGTATGCATACAAATTAAAGGACTAATTCCTTTAATATCCGGTAATGTCCATTCGAAGGATTTCTTATATCTTCTCAAAGTTTCCAACAACTGTTGTTCTTGCGTATCAGTTAATTCTGAGGATACTATAACAGGTAATGTAGATAAATCTCCTAAAATTTCATATTTTAAATGTGTAGGAAGTGTTTTTAGTTCTAGTTTTGGAGGTTTCTTAATAAATGAAATCAAAATCTTATTACTTTCTGTAGGGTCTAACATTTCAAATTATTCCTGAACATAATCCAAATCTTCTTTACTCTCTTCCGTAGATTTAACTTGATTTAACTTGAAATTTATCCTCTAACTTGAAATTTATCCTCATCTTGATATTCCAAATATTTCTTTTAAAATTCTTTTTCAAATGTCTTCTTGAAATATTCATGGCTTAAATATTCATTGATATACAGATTGAAGCATTCAATCTCTTGCTCTTTTGCAGGGCATCTCATTGATTTTGCAATATCAAATGTAGCCTATTGATCACTAACTCTCATAGTTAGTTCTCCTTTCTGCACATCTATCAAAGCTCTTTTAGTGCCAAGGAATGGTATTCCTGAAATGATAGGAATTTATTTATCTTCCTCCATGCATAAGATAATAAAATCCACAAGAAAGATAAGTTTATCAAATTTTACCAAAATATCATCTATAACTCCATTAAGATATGTAATCAAATGATCAACTAAGTAAAGAGTTACAGATGTAGGTAAAATATCTATTAAACTCAACCTTCTAAAAATTAATAAAGGAATAAGATTAATACTGGCTCCTAAACCACATAAAGGTTTTCCTAAAAAATATTTCACCAATAGCATAAGGAATAGTAAAACTTCCATGATCTTTAAGTTTTTCAGGAAGCTTCTTCTAAGTTATAGCGCTAGACTCTTCCCTGAGTGCAACAGTCTCATTATCTACAAACTTCCTTTTATTATTAAGTATATCCTTCATGAACTTCGCATAGCTTGGCATTTGTTCCAAGGCATCAACCAATGAAATTTTTATCGTTAATTTCCTCAATAATTCTAAAAATTTTAAAAATTGGTTCTTTATTTTTCTGCTTCAATCATTGAGGAAATGAAGTTGGTGTTCTTTCAACTGTGATTTTCATTGGTTTAATAGGACATTCTGACTCAAAATGAAAATCTTCACCAGATTTTTCATTTTCCACCTCATCTTTTTCAATTTCAACTTCTACATCTTTTTCAACTCTAGTTTCAAAATATTTCCAATTTTCAGTTGCATAACCTTAATTTTATCTTTATTTTGATCTTGAGGATTTACTTCAACATTACTAGGCAACGTTTCTGGATGTCTATTGTTAAGTGTAGTGGCAATACATGCCAATTAATTTTCTATGTTTCTAATTGCAGCTCCTTGACTTTGTCATTGAGATTGGCTTCCCATTTGCAATATCAATTCTTTGATTGACAACTTTTTCTCCTTACTTTGAAAATTATTAAAACCTGGAGGGTAATAAGGTTTATAAGTTAGATTTAATTGATTATTAGAGTTTCCCAATGAGTTTACAGTGTTGTTTCCCATTGCTGATTTGCAGGAGTAGAGTTATTGTTCCTCCAACTAAAATTTGGATGAATAAGATTAATACTGGCTCCTAAACCACATAAAGGTTTTCCTAAAAAATATTTCACCAATAGCATAAGGAATAGTAAAACTTCCATGATCTTTAAGTTTTTCAGGAAGCTTCTTCTAAGTTATAGCGCTAGACTCTTCCCTGAGTGCAACAGTCTCATTATCTACAAACTTCCTTTTATTATTAAGTATATCCTTCATGAACTTCGCATAGCTTGGCATTTGTTCCAAGGCATCAACCAATGAAATTTTTATCGTTAATTTCCTCAATAATTCTAAAAATTTTAAAAAATTGGTTCTTTATTTTTCTGCTTCAATCATTGAGGAAATGAACCAGATAAAGGTTTTCCTAAAAAATATTTCACCAATAGCATAAGGAATAGTAAAACTTCCATGATCTTTAAGTTTTTCAGGAAGCTTCTTCTAAGTTATAGCGCTAGACTCTTCCCTGAGTGCAACAGTCTCATTATCTACAAACTTCCTTTTATTATTAAGTATATCCTTCATGAACTTCGCATAGCTTGGCATTTGTTCCAAGGCATCAACCAATGAAATTTTTATCGTTAATTTCCTCAATAATTCTAAAAATTTTAAAAATTGGTTCTGTATTTTTCTGCTTCAATCATTGAGGAAATGAAGTTGGTGTTCTTTCAACTGTGATTTTCATTGGTTTAATAGGACATTCTGCTCAAAATGAAAATCTTCACCAGATTTTTCATTTTCCACCTCATCTTTTTCAATTTCAACTTCTACATCTTTTTCAACTCTAGTTTCAAAATATTTCCAATTTTCAGTTGCATAACCTTAATTTTATCTTTATTTTGATCTTGAGGATTTACTTCAACATTACTAGGCAACGTTTCTGGATGTCTATTGTTAAGTGTAGTGGCAATACATGCCAATTAATTTTCTATGTTTCTAATTGCAGCTCCTTGACTTTGTGATTGGCTTCCCATTTGCAATATCAATTCTTTGATTGACAACTTTTTCTCCTTACTTTGAAAATTATTAAAACCTGGAGGGTAATAAGGTTTATAAGTTAGATTTAATTGATTATTAGAGTTTCCCAATGGGTTTACAGTGTTGTTTCCCATTGCTGATTTGCAGCAGTAGAGTTATTGTTCCTCCAACTAAAATTTGGATGATTCTTTCAAACTGGATTATAATAATTGGCATAAGGATTATTATAATAATTATTTAATGCATTTAAGGTCTCATAAGAAGATTGAGATTCTATCATTTGTCCCAATGAGTTTTCCTCAAGCACAGGTGATGTCTGAGAATAATTCATTCCGTATTGATCTATTTTCTTTGATATAACAATTATTTGGGCAGCTAACACAGATATTGCATTAGAATCATGAATACTAGCTACTCTTTTTAGATTTACCCTTTTAGAGAGCCATTAAAATTATTAATAACCATCTTTTCAATTAAAGAATATGCTTCATCAAATGGTTTTGACATTAATGATTCATGAGCAGCAGCGTCAATCATTGATCTAAGAGATCCAACCAATCCATTATATAAATTTTGAATTATTAACCAATCTGGCAATGCATGGTGTGGACACTTCATAAGGAGATCTTTAACTCTT